>NC_061120.1:83059687-83180950 GCF_002878395.1 Capsicum annuum | reverse complement strand
TCATACATGGCTACCAAAGAATAGGCTAAAGGATAATCCATTATGGGTAGGTAAAGCAAAGGATAAAAATAGGCTAACCAAAAAAATGTAAATGTAATATCCTAAACTCAACATTTTTCATTTCATTTTGCAAACACACCGGGAAAGTTCCAGACATCAATATGAAAGCACGAAATATCAACAAACTCCTAAAACACATAGAACATGCTCACCTTAAGATATATCTATACAGATACTAAATCAAGCAACCAACAAGATTTACAATTTAAGCTAAAAATCACATATTAGTCGAGTAAAAGAATGTAGCTGTTTCAAGAGAAGTCTATCAATATTTTCTTCATAATATTCTTTCATGATGAAAACCAACTTGCATCATTCAATTATGTGCAGCACCTAACAAAAGAACCTTATATTTAATTGGTTCTAAAAACTCTCTAACTCCTAATGACTAACTCTTCCCTCAATAAGGTCGTCCTCCATCATTAGGAAAAATTATTGTACCTAATAATGCCTCTGAGCTCATTTGTTCATCCAGATAAGAAGAACTTATTGAGAAACTTTTCACATAAAGAATCACAAGGCGTGATATATCTATTCAGTTCAATTTTCAACCACTACTTTTCTTCTCTAATTAGTGGTGTAACGCACAAAAAATTAGTTTCGAGATGTCACATGGTGCTTAGGGTTATAAGTGACCCCAATTTAACCCTTCTAATGGCATAACTCATAAGTAACTGAGTAAAATGCATAAATCAGTACAAAATCAGTGAAAAGTAACTCTTTTTTGAATCTGATCAATACAAAACTGAATCCATGTGATTATAACTCTGCTTTTACAAGGAAAACTGACATCAAATACATTAATTCTACTGACTATCTATGAAGCCTCTACTAATACTGACTATAGATATCTTGGAAGCTACTTCAACTATCGCTAATCAATACGTATGAATAAGAAAGTAATGAATATACATAGTATAACTGAAGTCCCCGAGGTAGGAGGACTTATCATCTCACAGGCACAAATCTGCAACTGTCTGAATTTGAATGTGCATACTGAAACTTATACCTATATTATGAGATAATGTAGCACATAGACATATATATGGATCAATACTTTGAGGATGTACAGAGTATATATGGGTGAATGCCTAAGTAAAAACATACCTCATTATCACCACTTATAAAATAATGCATGCTAAATGTAACTAACTAACATAAGATGGAATATTTGAAATGCTGAAATAAGTTACAATAAGAAGCAAAACATGCTTTATAAATTTCGTGAGCTACAACATTTATTTCCAAAAGTTATGCTTGTATTCTCTCTTTAAATCATACTGTCTAAGTATAGAAAGGACTCACTCGTAAATCTGAAATTTGAAAGCTGAACTATGTAACTATAATCTTTCTATAAACTTTAAAACTTTAAGGGAAATACTTTAAAGCAACTTTTTGTAAAACTCTTTTATTAGGGAAAAGATTTTATTGAAAGATAAAATACTTTTAAGAACAACTTTCTATAAGGGAAAATTCTTTATCTTAAGGCTTTAGGAATCATAAAAACCTTAGCTTCGTGAGCATATGCTTTTATCTCAAGGCTATAAACTAATAGACTATTTTAAGAGAAGGGGACTTATTTTGGGAGGTTCTTCTAACCGATATAAACCATGTGAGCTGACATAGAGTCCAACGTCTTGCCCACGTTGGGGAGAGCTGTTCTACACTTACCATCAGAATAGAACCTTAACTTAAGGGATCACTATCTTAGCCCACTATAGGAAAATTCAGAAACCTACTGTGGTACATAGTTCTGGGGAATGAGACCGTAGAATCATATCTAACTCAGTGCTAAATACTACTCCCATACTTATTTCTCAGAACTTTTGGGAAATCCACCTTAAAATAGCATAAGAGTTTATAATCGAGAAAAATTATGCTTCTCTACTTTAAATCTCAAATAATGTGAATAATGTGGGTTCCTTGTCTTTTCTTAGGATCAAAAGATCAATTTCTTTCTTGAAACTTGGTAAACAATCATCAAAGAGGCTTAAAATCATAATCTTATTGAAATATCAAGACTAAATCTTAGGGCATGAAGACCATGCTTCAAAGTTAGGTTAACAACACCAAAAGGTTCGCACTTGATAATGTAATTATTGATAAATCAACTCAAAATCTTGAAATTTCAGCAATAAGCATAAAAATACAAACATACTCATGTAATATCATAGCAAAACATCATACTCAATATGCTTCTTGAAAATACTTCAACAATATCAAAAAACTGAAATCAAGAATGTCAATATCATGCTTAAACTCAATTGGAAAAATCTGAAAAATCGAATTACATGCAAAAATATATGCAAATAGTCATGTAATTCAACAATCAATCACTTGAAATCTCATAATCTTCAAACAATAAAAATTGGGTATAAATCTTAACTTCAATTTCATGAGAAACCACCTAAAATTATATAAATTTTGTAATTAAAATAGGTTCTGGGCACAAGGATGAAAGATTTATCCTTGTTCAAATCACACATAGCTTAATTGATGATCTTAGATGAGAAAACTTTAATATTGGATTCCTATGATGCTTTTGAAGATGATTTCTTAGAGTTCTTGTATTGGAAAACCTTAATCTTGAGTTTCCTTAGTGAATTAATGGAGGAATTTTGAGTTTTTTTGAGAGAAAGTAGGAGCCTTAGGGTTTTGCTTTTTCAGATAAAAAGATGAATAATGAGGTATCTTTGCTTTTTTGGGGGTAAAATTATGTGTTTTGGACGGTTTTGGGTAAGGGGAATTGACTAAAGTGTCCCTAGGCCATTTTGGAATTGAATTAGCATGTAAAATAGCTTTTGATCCGCGTCAATTTTTCATGTCGAGGCAAAGTTGGCGCGACGCGACAAGATCGCGTCGGCTTGCTGCCTCACATGGAAAATGTCATAACTATTTACTCGTTTATTTGATTTTTGTAAAATTTGTATCGTTGGAAAGATAATTCAATTATCTACAATTTGATGTGTCTTGAGTTGAAAAATTTGATGTATATAAAAAGTTATACACATTTAAATTAGACCATTGTAGAATCAAACACCAAATGTTGGACGAATCAAATGATCTTGGCTCAACTTTGTTCTAAGTCGTTGCTCTGAACATTTTTCACCTCTAAACCACTTCATAGAATATGATAATGGTCGTGAAACTTATATTCATAAGGAAATCATTTGGATTAGAGGTTAGATGTATATGAACAGTGGTTAGAATTCTAGCACGAAAATACGAGGTATTACATTATCTCCCCCTTGGAAACATTCGTCCTCGAATGTGGATAAGTAAGCTAAAAACACTATGGAATGTGAGGATATATACTATCATGCACGACTAAAATAAACTGAATCACTAAATCTTGAACATAATGAGCCACTGAACTGCATGAATTCTCATTAAAATAGCTATATGGCTAAGATAGAAACGAGAGTGTCAACTTATGAGCAACCATTACTTTATGCTATATCTGATCTCATGAGAAAAAAATGAGAGGTTTATAACATAAAAAATTGGATTATTACAATATCCCCCTCTTAGGGTCATTCATCCCCAAATGATACTAATTTGGTTGAAATACTTGGAAAAGACAAAAATGATACACAGGATACTCACGAGCTGAACCATGATGCGTATGCTGAAATGAATTCATAATTTACATGGATGCAAATCCATTACCTCTAGGAATGGACATACTCAGGAAACTTCAAGTAGTAAGACTAGGCTAAGTCAGAAAATGGAAAACAATAGAAATTTATCCGTTTAACTATCAAATTGGACTACTGGCTACACGGACTGATTCATACTGAATGATCACAGCCAAATAGGGTATTTCTTTAATAATCTTTTAGGAAGTTCTAACGATATTAGGGAGCAAAGAATTTTGGGAATGATCTGAACAAGTCCTCCGACTAGGGAATCATAAGATTGATACAACTCTATAGCTTGGAACATAGACATATACATTATAAGCTTGGATAGAATTTCTAGGCCTTAGGCAATGCAACTTCAAACTTTTAAGCTTAGAAACTCTTCTCAAATACTCCCTTACTATACCATCCCCTTTAATACCATGCTCACTTGATTCACATAGGAATTGATAAACCTATCTACTAAGGTCTAAACTAAACTAAGTCCTCTCAACATGGTCAAGCCTAACTCAAAATCTCAGGGTACTACATATAACACCATAACTAAACTAGACTACCGACGCGATATGCGATGCATCGCATTTCTCCCTACCAATACTACATACAATGCGTCATGGCCATATTGGATTACATGATTGTTTTTACCATCAAACCTCGCCTGAAAAATCTGAAAATTACATGAGATGTTCTAATGACACCCCCGATCATGAATTCCGTTAAGGATTTACATTCTAAGGTCGAGAAGGTTGGAAACTAATGCGCCCCACATTCATACACTTATACACCAATATTACATTCAAGCCTATTGTTATAACCACATATGAACGTCTAAACAAACACCCATAATAGCATACTTTTCGTATTCTCTAAACCTCAATCACAACAACTCCCACTTACTACCCCAAGAACATACACACACAAATTTTAGCTTACCACAATATGTATCAAAGACTTTGCCTCAATCTTACTTCACACTTATGGCCTTAGCTAAAACAAGCATATAATGACCTTTCATAAAAAAGAAACACTTACTCTTTCCCATCAACCTAATTACTCATCACCACCATTATTTCATAAGGAGGAGTAACTAAAAGGCTAGGACATGAGACCTAAAATATGAAGGGATACTATGTACAACTTGACACATTACTGAGGCTTGAGGAATAGGGCATCAAGCACATGAAAATCCATTAAAGTGGTCAAAACTGAGATAACCCATGTCATAATCTGAATTTTGATGATCACTAAGAGTGTAGTGTGAGTACCTAGAACTGAATATACTGTAAAGCATAAGTACATATCATGATAATTGAAATATGAAACTTTGTACTACGATGAGAATGGGTCAGGTATCATTCTTTATTACTAAAATTCTATAATACTCTGGCATTACTACTAGAATCGAAAAGTCTGACTTGGTTACTCATTTACCATCTCCCTATTATCTTTAAGCCATCATTCTAAGTCTATGAACCACTAAATAAACTCTAATCAAAACTGCAATAACTTTACTCTAGAGTTCGGAGGTATAACATTACACGTAAATAATAGAACTCAATCCAAAAGACTACACCTAAAAGTGTAAAACCTACTGCTAATACTTCTTTCTAAGATACAACTCTTAGATTTCTATAGCCCCAAAGGTTATCATATAACAACTTATAGACTCATCCGCTTAGATTCTTAACAGTTAACATGGATATCACCAAATCTTTAACGAACCATACTACTTCCATCTTAGCCTACTAATATCACACCTCTGAACTTATATTTCTAAGCCATGAGAATCAAGGTTGTATGAAAAGGCTCAACATTATCAATCATACTCCTTAACTTAATGATGATAGGCGAAATTCCGCGCCTATATCAATATATTTTGCCCATATTTTAGCCTAGTTTCGAGAACTAATTATCTATTTCGTACACTTTTAGTCCTTTTTCCTGTAAATGAGCTAACAAATGTGATTAGGAAAGTTTCAGGTATAAATGATGCAAAATACAGCAATTTATGGCTTACTTGACGCAAAAGAAAGCTCACAAACGAGATGGAAAGGAGCTGGACGCATAAAGGACTAAATCTGCTGCATGGAAAATCTGTCCCGGGCTAAAACAGCATTTCTGAAGACTTTGGGACTTACAGACACAAAGCTGGATTTTTGCCATAATACATTAACCTAGTGCAATTAGGTTATGTGTTTCATCATTCTATTTGGATTATAATTTTGTAACCTTACCCTAGTACAATTGGGTCAAGGATTTCATTAGTATATTAGGATTTGGTTATTTATTTTATTAGTTTAGTAGGAGTAGGATAGGAGTATTATAAATACCCTATCATGTTAGAGATTTTGCGGAGGAGAGGAGACATTCTGACAATTCATTCATCTCCTTACAATTAAGACATCTTCCTACAACCCATTCTCAATTCTTCATTCTTCTACTCTTAAATTCCACAACAAGAGAATCGTTACTTGCTACGGAATCACTAAAACCACACGCCAAACACCTACTATTCACGCCATCCACCATGCAAAACGTGATATCCTTCGCATTCATGGGTAACTAAATCTCTTAGTTGGGGTTATGGAAGCCGAATGAGTTACTATCTATAGCTATGAGTTTGTGAGTTCAAGACAAGTATATTGCTTATATCATTATTCTCTTCATCTTAAATCTACATTCTTTGCGGTTCAAACACAAGAACACGCCATTCTAACATCTAACCTGTTCGAGAGAAAGGTTATTTGTCTAGAAAAGAAGACGCATAGACCAACGCCAGTCTAACATCTGACTTGTTCGAGAGAAAAGTTATTTGTCTGGAAAAGAGATAATGTCAAGGTAGTAGGACACCCTTTCCTATTAAAAAGCTAGTGCCGTACCTGGACTAACTTCTTGGAGAATTCGTACCGTTAGTCACGCTTTAAGCTCGAGAGAGTTAAAGTGAAATAGTCCTTGTTTAGGTCGAGAGACGCTTGGATTTACCATCGACTACAATTCTCTATAAGCAATTACATGTCAAGACTCTACACACTCATAGCCAATAGAGACGTATACCTCAGAAGGTGGACATAACCCCAACGCCCCAATTCTCATTGTTTACAACACACGTGACAATCTCTCTTTATTTTGCTATTTTCAGTTCTTACATTCTTGTTTTGGTTACATACTACAATCCCCCCTTTCCTACGAGACTTGCACTAAAAGTCTAGTAATTTCTCTTGCTTGTTGGCCAAGCTATTCTCTGTGGGATCGATACCCAACCCAGGTTGGGTTCTATATTTGCTAACGACCGCTTTACACTCCCACGAGAGCTGTAGATTGAGCGTTATCACTTAACTATTAAGAACACTATATACTATACCACTTGCCTACTTCCACTTAGAAACATAGGGGTACTACTAATCACTGACAAAACATAGTAAACTTAAAGAATAATCCACCCTTGTATCACCTTGGACACACCTCTACGCATACTAAATTATGAATACATGAACTTACACTCTTGCATGCACTGTTCAAGCCTACTAAATCACCTCCATATAACTAGCATCAACAACCAAACCATCATTATTTTACCTTTATGATCATCCACTATTCAAATACAACATCTAGTGCTAAGCATAATTTACAGCCCAACCTCACATACTATTCTCACTTGGAAGCTATAAAATAAGACATCAAGAAATACTAGTCCACTAGAACTTCAAAACAACAATAATCGATCATCATCATACGTGCTATCTTATTTATAATACATTAACACATCTTTCTTCTACACATCATTACTATTCACCCATCTATACACCTAACTTCTGCCATAGCTCTATAATTTTCAACTAAACTCTATTTTTATAACCTCAAGGAAGCCTAAATTAACAATGCTCAACCAATAAGTACTTTAATCAATATCCTATACTTTTCTAACACAACAGATATCATTAGAAACTCTTTTCATATAACAAGCAAACAATAATTCTCCTTACTAATAACTACTTCTCTACCTTCCAATAAACTAATACACAAAGACATATCACTTCATTACTAACTAATCGTATGCAAAAATTTTGCTATATATATATATATTCTATAAATCACCCCTGCCACCCTTCTTGTCACTACACTTCTAAACACACACTTTCAACTATAAGAAGGTCTAATCTACTTATGAATCATAACACTTTAAGTTGTAATATCCCTTAATGCAAACTCTATTCAATTATCTAGGTTTGTACTATCTCCTCTTATGAGACTATCTATATTAAAGTAATAAGGAGGAATCTGAATGCATAGTTTATTCTGTCTTAAATAAACAACTCATATGGATGGGAACATAACTTTCAACTCAAAGAACTTAACACACTAGGAAGTTCCTCTCAAGCCCTTTGTGAGACTTTTCAAACTTCTACTAGAAAATCTGAGAGTATTATTTGGGGAGGAACTATAACTTGCTAATTATGTTATCTCAAGAATAATACATAGATAAGGAATTTTGGGGAATAAAAAAAAGATTCTGAGAGAACAACTTTACTGCACGATATAGACTAGGAAAGAAAGGAAACTTTTCTTAAATGCCCTGTAGCCTCTCGATGAAATGTACAGACATCTCTATACCATTCCACAACACTCTACTAGACACGGATTCATAGACACCATAGGATACTTGAACTCTGTGCTCTGGTACCAAGTTTATAATGCCCTGAAAATAGGTCCTGAGATGTCAGCGGTGCTTAGGGTCACAAGTGACCCCAAGTTAACCCTTCTACTGGCAAAAATTATATGAAATTGAATAAAATTCTTAAATTTATACAAAATTAGAGAAATGTAGCATTTTTCTGAATCTGATCAGTACAAAACTGAATTCACATGATTACAACTCTGCTTTTACAAAAAAAAACTGAAATAAAATACATTAACTCTACTGACTGTCAATGAAGCCTCTACTAATACTAACTATAGATGGCTGGTAAGCTACTTCAACTATCGCTAATCAATACATATGCATAAAAAATTAAAGAATATAAATAAGTATAAATGAAGTCTTCGAAGTAGGAGGACTCATTATCTCAGAGGCTGGAATATGTAATTGTCTAAATTTAAATGAGCATACTGATACTTGTACCTATAGTATGTGACAAAGTAGCACATATACATATATGTGGATCAGTACTTTGAGGATGTACTGAGTATATGGGGATGAATGCATAAGTAAAAACATATCATATAATCATCACGTATAAAACAATGCATACTAAGTGTAACTCTCACATAAGCTAGAATATCTGAAATGCTGAAATAAGTAGCAATAAGAAGGAAAATGTGTTTTATAAATTTCATGAGCCACAACATTCAATTCTAACAGCTATGCTTGTATTCTCTCTTTAAATCATACTGTCTAAGTATAAAAAGGACTGACTAGTAAATCTAAAATCTGAAAGCTATACTCTGTAACTATAATCTTTCTATAAACTTTAAGACTTTAAGGGAAATACTTCTGAGCAACTTTCTGTAAAACTCTTTTATTAGGAAAAATATTTTTTGGAAGATAAAACATTTTTAAGAGAAACTTTCTATAAGGCAAAATACTTTATCTTCAGGCTTTAGGAATCTTAAAACCTTAGCTTCTAGAACTTATGATTTTATCTCAATGCTTTAAAATAATAGACTATTTTAATAGTAAGGGACTTCTTTTGGGAGGTTCTTCTAACTGACAAAAATCATGTGAGCTGACATGAAGTCCAATGTATTGCCCACGTTGGAGAGAGTTGTTCTGTACTTGTCATCAGAATAGAACCTTAAATTAAGCAATCACAATCTTAGCCCACCATTGGCAAATTCAATAACCTATAGTGGCACGTAGTTTTAGGGCATGAGACCATCGAATCATATCCAACTCGGTGCTAAATACTACTCCTATACTTATTGGACATAGCTTTTAGGAAATCCACCTTCAAATAGCATAAAAGTTTATAATCGAGACAAATTATGCTTCTCCTTTTTAAATCTCAAACTATGTGAATAATGTGGATTCCTTGTCTTAGCTTAGGATCAAAAGATTAATTTCTGTCATGAAACTTGGTAAACAATCATCAAAGAGGCTTACAATCATAATCTTCTGAAAATATCAAGACTAAATCTTAGGCTGTAAAGCCCATGCTTCAAACTTATATTAAAACACCAAAAAGTTCATACTTGATAATGTAATTATTGATAAATCAACTCAAAGTCTGGAAATTTCAACAATAAACAGGAAAATATAAACATATTCATGTAATATCAAAGAAAAACATTATACTCAATATGCTTCTTGAAAATACATCAACAATATCAAAATAATGAAATCAAGAATCTCAATATCATGCATAAACTAAATGAGAAAAATCTGAAAAATCGCGTTACATGCATAAATATATTAAAATAGTCATGTAATTCAACATTCAATCACTTAAAATCTCATAATCTTCAAACAATATAAATTGGTTATGAACCCTAACTTAAATATCATGAGAAATCACCTAAAATCATATAAGTTTTGTAATTAAAATAGGTTTTGGGCACAAGGATGAAAGATTTATCCTTGTTCAAATGACATATACTTAATTGATGATCTCAGATGAGTAATCTTGAATCTTTTACTCCTATGATGCCTTTGAAGATGAGTTATTGCATTTCTTCTATTAGGAAACTTTAATCTTGAGTTATCTTGGAGAATTAATGTAATACCATATACTTTTGCTAGCTAATTTCATCTCAAGAATGTCTAGTATTAGCTTCTAAATTGAATGATGGTTATTACATAAGGAATTTTGGAAGATTTTAAATTTTTGTCATGTGGGAAATTCAATAAGCTTTCCATCGATATAAGATACACCAAATTCGATATTCAGAAGTTACGACTATTTCAAGTTTCCATAGTAAAATAGTACCACATTAGTTAGTGGTGCACCGTGCCACAAGAGGAAATGGTATTTCACAAATTCTAGTAGGGGTTGACGATTATGGCGCACTGCACTAGGGCCCAAATTAAGAATTGTCTATTTTCCAGTGTCTCAATGCAATTTTCCCCGCGTTGCACCAAAGTTCTAGATCACAAAAGGAGCGGCAATGCGATGGCTCCTCATTGCACAATCTCTTAGTTTCCCAATTGTTAAATTGCAGTGAAATGACGTGATTGCGGCACGTCGTGCAAGGGGTTTATTTTGGGAAAATTTTACTGAAATTACATGACGCATCCAAGGTTAAAAGGGTCAACTTCCCACACCTATTTAAGCCCTTTAACACGTGATTCAGACATTTTTCACCCAAAATATGCAAGTTTCTCTCAAAAACGTCTCAAGAACAACCTAGGACTTTTCATAGAAGAACCAGGATCAAGAATTTCCTCCGTCAATCTTTACAAAATCACGAACCAAGGTATCTATACTGTTTATTCATGGACTCCTTCTATGAAGCCCAAGAATCCTTTTTCTAAATTCAAGTTTATGGATTCTCTTATGAATTTCATGATCGGGCTACTTTTGCTTATGTGGATAATGAGAAATTGAATTTTACTCCATGTTCGGTGATAAATTCTATGTGGGTTACATTATTATAGATAAAGGTTCATGCAAACTTATGATTAAACCCTTGAATGATGAAAATAGAATGGAACTATGATGTTTAATAATTGTACAATGATGTTTACATGTACTATGCCTACAATATGTTTGATTAAATGCCTAGATGAAGGAAAACTGCCTAACTAGCATGATACCATTGAATCTCCATGTACGTACAAGTTATGCCTATCACTTCTTTTGATGAAATACTTCTATAAATGTATTATGGATTATGTTGTTAGTTTTATGTTCAAGTAAGTTATGCTTGGTTAGTTTCCTTTAATCGAGGTCTGGGGGTACTCGTATCTGAAACATTAGCTGTGTGCCTAGAGCCATGTCATATTTTCATGATACTCTTAGTCAAGATATGAATCCTTAGACTTCAGACAGTCTTATGACTCAGAAAATCTCCATAATCTCATGAACTCAGTAAGCTGCTAGATATCAGTAGTATTCTATCAGTCAACGGAATTTAGTAACTTAGCCCATGTTTAGTTTAGTAAATCATGTTCATAGCCTATTCAACTTTCCACCCCTATTTAAGCCCTTTAACACGTGATTTAGCAACTTTTCACCCAAAATATACTAGTTTCTCTCAAAAACCTCTCAAGAAAACCCTAGGGATTTTCATAGAAGATTCAGGATCAAGAAATTGCTCCATCAATCTTTACGAAATCACGAACCAAGGTATGCATAGTGTTTATCCATGGACTCCTTTCATTCATGAAGACCATGAATCCCTTTTTTAAATTCAAATTTATGGATTCACTTATGCATTTCATGATTGGGCTGCTCTTTCTTATGTGGATAATGCGAAATTCAATTCTACTCCATGTTGGGTGATAAATTCTATATGGGTTACATTATTAGAGATATAGATTCATACAAACATATGATTAAACCCTTGAATGATAAAATTAGAATTAAAGCATGATGTTTAATTATCGTACAATGATGTTTACATGTACCATGCCTACAATATGTTTGATTAAATTCCTAGATGAAGGAAAAGTGCCTAACTAGCATGATATCATGAAACCCCCTTGTATGTAAAAGTTATGCCTACCACTTGTTTTGATGAAATGCTTCTATAAATGTATTATGAATTATGTTGTTATTTATATGTTTAAGTAACTTATGCTTGGTCAGTTTCCTTCTACCGAGTTCTGGGGGTACTCGTATCTGAAACATTAGCTGTGTGCCTAGAGCCATATCATGTTTTTACGATACTCTCAGTTAAGCTATGAATCCTTAGAATTCAGACAGTCTTATGACTCAAGATATCTCCATGATCTTATGAACTCAGTCAGTTGCCAGGCATCAGTAGTATTCTGTCAGTCAACAGAATTTAGTAACTTAGCCCAAATTTAGTTTAATAAATCATGTTCAGAGTGAATTCAGATAGGAGTAGAAATTAGCACCAAGTGAACCCAAGGATGGGGACACACACTATCAGATAAGGGTGTGATCCTTAGAAGTCATCCTTGCATTCCAGAACTATGTAGCCAGCATAGGTTAAAACATAAACACTATCGATGAGGGTTGATAAAATGGATAAGCACTATCAGATAAGGGCCCCACCATTATCATATAGGGGACCCTATTAGATGAGGGTCACCCACAGCTTATCCTTACCAGTGGTGCGGTATTGATACCCTTTCAATTGGGGTTATAAATTGGACCCCAACTTAGCCATAATGGCGTATCAGGGCATGTCGATTCAATAACTACTTCCCATAGTTTCATGTTATAGAATCAAAACTGTCAGATACAGTCACTCAGTGTCAGTAATAAAACTCAGATAGTTCTTTCGATTTTAAGACTATTAGATATAGTTCACTCAGATACAGTACAAAACTCAGATAGTTCCATTAGATTCAGAACTGTCAGATATAGTCACCCATGTTATCAATTATATTCAGATACAGCCTTTCAAGTTATCATTTATATTAATTATTAGCATGTCATGTTATCAGTATTCATATTTAGTAATAAGGCTATCACGATGTCAGTTAATATTACGGTTTTATACATGCACTCTTATGTTTATATTTGACAGTCAGTTAGCATTATTCATGCTTGTGATCCCTTACATATAGTTTTGATTCCCCGTAAAATTCTCTTTCAGTTTGAGCCTTAGATCGTATTTAGTAAAGCGGGAATTTGAGTCTAAAAGATTCATAAATATCTTCCTTAGTATGAAATACTTTGAATCATGTAGAATTTCCCTAATTTCTACTCTTTGTCATGTAGTGCATTGAATAAGATGTCCATCGATACCAAATTCACCCAAATTCGATACTCGGGTGAAGAGTTAGAGCTATGTTTGTGTGGCAGTGTGCCACCTTGCACTTTAGTTCATCACGGAGCCAGCCAAAATGGAAATTGTCAAAATCCAATGAGCCTCCGTTATTATGGTACATCGCGCCACGGCTTAATTTTAGAATTTATCAAATTCCAGTGAAACTATGCGATTCCACCGCATCACGGTATAGTTTCAGTTCGCAACCAAGGGGCAATGAAATTTCCACCGCATCGCGCCATCGTGTAGTTTTCCAATTGTCCAAATTCTAGTGAGCTAGCGCAATTATGGTGCGTCGCGCCCGCATATAAAATTGGAGATTTTTTAGTTTAATTCCAAGGGCTTTTTGGTCTTTTCACCTTTTTTGTAGCCTCTATAAATACCCGATTGAGGGCCTTCAGCCTTATTTTCTCTTCTTTTACCCAAAAAATAGGGTTTCCAAAATCAAATCCTCTTTTCTCCTTCAATCAAAAAGCAAGAAAATTCAAAAGAGAATCAAGTGAAATTAAGAAATCTTTCCAAGAACCTTTATGAAAAGAGTTTCCCTAGGTATGTAGACGTTGATTCTTGGGTCCCATTTATCCAAGAAGCTCAAGTGCCCTTTTATAAAACTCAAGGTTTTTATGTTTATGAGTGTTTAATGATTCAGGTGATTTGAAATTGATGTTACATATGTTATTGAGTTTTGTTTTATGTATGTTTACAAGATTCATGATCTTTAACCCTAGTATGTGGAATTTATGTGATGTCTGTGATAAACCCTCTTGAAGTTGTTTCTATGTGATGTGTTTATGTCATTTGGGTGTAGAAATTGTGGAATGAGTAAAGCATGTTCCCCATAGGTTTGATAAAAAGCTTAGGTGAAAAGCATGTCCCCCATAGATTTGATAAAAAGCTTAGGTGAAGCATAAGGGAATTATAGCATGTTGAATTAGAAACCCCGAATTCGGAGCTAGTCCATGCATGCCTAGTGTTTGATAAAATGCCTTAGTGAGTGAAATGTGCCATGATAGTATGAAATCCCCAAACAGGTGTAAACCTGCACTTGCTTAGTGTTGTTGAAAGACCTTAGTGAACAAGTCGAGATATGATGGTTCTAAATTCCCTAATTATGTGCTCTCTGATATTTGTTAAGCTTTTAATACATGCCAAGTGGTGAGTAAGTAAGTTGAGACATGATAGTATGAAGTTTTTCCCAAATCATGTGATGTCCAAATACATGTCAAGATTGGTTTAGGTGTGAAGTACTTGAGGTAAAACCTTGTTGAAGGAAGTATAATCTAGTAGCATGTTTTCCTACGCTAGTATATGTTGATGTTTCCTAAATGCTTGACGCGATGCCTTAATGATTGTAAAGTTAAAGGTATGTTATGTTTCCTAAATACATGAAAAGATTATTTAATGATAATAATGATAAGTAAATGACTGTGATGATGAATGAATGATTGTGATGATGATGATGATGAATGAATGGTTGTGATGATAGAGGAATGATTATGCTTTATTTTATGTTATCGATTCCTGGGAGTATTTATACTCGACAATTTAGCCGTTGTCTAGAGCTCATGTTAGTTTCATAATAATTCCAGTTGATCCATGACTCTTAGAACTCAATGAATTATAGAATGATTTATCCTCAGACAATTACAGAACGTAAGAAATCTCAGTAATCTCAGTTACCTCTATTATCTCCGTATTGCTAGAAATCTAGCCTCAGTCCTATGATCAGCTCAGATCTAATAGTATTCAAGTGTTCAACTCTAATCTCAGAAGAGATTTGAGTAATCTATTTAAGCTCTATATTGTCAGTCAGATACCATGATTTAATACCATTTCTGTCAGACACGAAACTAAGTAATCTTAATGTAACTCAGTCAGATCTTTTGAGAAACATGATAAGTGTTAGAATTTAGTCTAGAGTCTTTTACTTAGGAGTAGAAACTAGAACTGAGCGATAAAAGGGATGGCGACTCCTCCCGTTAAGCAAGAAAGAGGCTGAAGTCATTAGTAGCAATTTTTGACCTCCATAACTGCATAGCCAGCGCAGGATACAAGAGTCTCCATCATTAAAAGTTGTCACCTCCAGAGAGAGAGTATATAACTATGATATTGCCTTAGGTCAACTTCCTGTTGAGGGCCATCCATTAGAAAGAATTGACTAGAGAGAGAGGTCTTTACCCATGGCATGGTATTGACACCCTCCTAGCTAGGGTTATAGATTGGAACCCACCTGTGGTAGGTTGATCTTTTATCTTATCAGTCGAGAGCAGTAAGCTAAAAATTCAGTCATTGATGAAAGTATATCCATTTTCTCAATTATCAGTATCAAATAAGTCAGTGTCTTAGTGTCAGTAGAGAGTTCAGTCTGGAGTAAAGCAATATTCGAGTTTTAGTCTCTAGAGTTGTGATGATTGTGACTATGGTCTATGCATTCATGTATTTGTATGTGTTCTCATTCGGTATTTTCATGATTATTCAGTTTAGATATTATGCATGTATGAGACCCTGTATTTAGCCTTACCCCATATACATACTCAGTACATCCCTGTACTGACACATTTGTGCTATGGTGCTTTATTTGACACCATAGGTTCGAGGCACAAGATCCAGAGTTTCCTCAGCAGTTCAGTCCGAGCCAGCAATAGTAGCCATAGCCATGAGTCCTCTTCTTTTATGTATGAATCTTATTTTACTATTATTGCATCATAGTTTGTTTATATTTTTAGTAGACGGAGTTAGTTAGGGACCTATCCCATCAACTCCATAGTTCAGACAGTTTATAAAGGATTTTTAGACAGATGTATTAGTATTCAGTTTTTAGTTTTCAGTATTCATAGATGTGTTGAACCTTATGGTTAGTTTCTGCATTTATTTTAGATATTATGCAGTACAAGTACAGATATCAGTAAAGGGTTAGCTTGTGGTCCTTCGGGGTCATAAGCACCATATGATATCTCGAGATGGGATCTCGATGCGTTATAATAGCCTACCTCATATTTATACTCATTACATACCCTTGTACTGATGCATTTATGCTATGGTGATTTCTTTTTATGATATACCTTAGGTTCAGAGACACGAGTTCCAGATCAGCAGTAGATTCCAGTCTCAACAGTCAGAGTAGAAGTGAGTCCTCCTCTTTTTAGGATATGATATTTCTCTATTATCTCGTTAATCAATTTATTATTTGGAGTTAGTTGGGGACATGTCCGATCAACTCTTTATTCAGACTATTCAGACATTAGAGGTTTTGAGCCTAGATGTAGACTTTTATATTTCAGACTTTAGTATTTTCAATTTTGTTTTAGGTATTCTACTACCCTACACAGATGTGATATTGTTCAGTTATGTTCCGTATTGAACCTTATGTCCTTTCAGTGCATGTTTCCATATTTTTATATTATATTATGTAGTGTACAGGTCTAGAAATCAGTCATGGGTTGGCTTGTGGTCCTTCGGGGTCATGAGCATCGTGTAGCATTTTCGGTACCAGATTTGAGGCTTTACAAACTTGGTATCAGAGCCTAAGGTTCAGTAGAGTCCTAGGAAGTTTGAAAGCTGTATCTAGTAGAGTCTTGTACATGGGTGTGTTGTGCACCACATTTATGTTCAAGAAGATATAAGATGTTTTAGGAATAGTTTCCCTTATTTCAGTATTTATGTCGTGCAAGTGAGTATAATCTCAAGTCAATCTCTCAGTCTAATCTATTTCCCCCTTTCTTCTACAGAACATACCTCCTAAAAGAAGAAATGGAAATCAGTCAGCCCCCTAACCAGAAGATCCTTTGGATGATCATGTCTCTCATGTGGAGTTCAGGGTCGCATTCACTACTCTTGCTCAGTCAGTTGCTGCTCAAAATGAATGGCCAGCAATTATTCGGACCAACCTATTGGCCAATTCAGTCGCAGCTAGGATTTGGGACGTAACCCGAATAAATCTTCCATCCTTGCTCAGGTCTAACGTAGAGGAGGACCCTCAGGAATTCATTGATCAGGTTGAAATGGTGAGAGAAATCATGGGGGTGACAAATTTTGAGAGTACTGAGCTAGCTGCATATCAGTTGCAGGATGTACCTCATACTTGGTTTGAACAATGGAAGTCAAAGAGTTCAGATGATGCAGGTCCTGTAGAGTGGGAGGAGTTTGTCACTGTATTCTTAGATTCTTTCCCCAATAAATTAGAGAGGCTAAGGTGCTTGAATTCATCAACCTCAGGCAGGGTAATATGACGGTGAAAGAGTATTCTCTTACCTTTACTCAATTAGCCAGATGTGCCCCTCATGTGGTTACAGACAACAGAGCCAAGATGAGTAAGTTCACTTCAGGGGTAAATTATAGCGTGGTAAATAAGTGCAGATCTACCATTCTAAATATATACATGACTTTATCTAGGCTTATGACTCATGCTCACCAGATAGAGGAGCAGAAGATTAAGCCGATGGAGAAGCAGAATAAGAGAGCGAAGGCAGGTAGTTTCAACTTTGGTCAGCCTAAATTACAAGAAGGAAACCATTCCCAGTTTCTTCCTAAGTCATCAGTTCCAGCCCCTTCTTCAGCCAGTGCTCCAGTTTCTATGTTTAGAGAGAATAACATAGATAGAGTACCAAGCTCTAAGTCTCAGGGCGGTGTTAGTAGTGCCCGAACTAATCTTCTTTGTCAGACTTATGGTAAGAACCACAAAGGTGCTTGTAGAGCTGGTAGCGATGTCTGTTTCGATTGGGCCAAGCCAGGCCACAGAGTCTGAGACTACCCTCAGTCAGGTTATCAGATTCATCTCTGTTCCTCACCCAAATCCGGTTATCTCTATGCTCTTCAGTCCCGATAGGATTAGAAAAATTCTCCGGACGTAGTTACTAGTACATTACAGATCTTTCATGTGCATGATTATGCTTAGCTAAATCCAGGAGCTTCCTTGTCTTTTATTACTCCTTATATAGCAGTCGATTTCGGAGTCAGTCCCAAAATTCTAGCAGATCCCTTTTCAGTCTCTACCAAGTGGATCAAACCATCATAGCCTAGTGGGTATGCAGGGACTGCCCGATTATGATATTTCGAAAAGTCACTTCAGCAGACTTAGTCAAATTAGAGATGACTGATTTTGATGTTATTCTTGGCATGGATTGACTTTATTCCTACTATGCCACAGTTGACTGTAGAAATATCATAGTCTAGTTTTAGTTTCTAAATGAACCCATCCTTGAGTGGAAGGGTAGTACGTCAAAGTTTAGAGGTCAGCTTATTTTCTATCTTCGGGCACGAAAAATGATATCTAAGGGATGTATCTATCATCTTATTCGAGTTAAGGATACGAGTTTCGAAACTCCCAATCTTGAACCAGTCCTAGTAGACAATAAATATTCAGATGTCTTAACCGAAGATCTTCCAGAAATTCCTCCCGAAAGGGAATTAGATTTTGGCATTGATGTTATTGTAGATACTCATCCTATATCTATTCTGCCATACAGAATGGCACCAGCAAAACTCGGGGAACTGAAAGAACAATTAAAGGATCTCTTAGATAAAGGATTCATTAGGCCCAGTGTTTCCTGGTGGGGTGCTATAGTATTATTCGTATGCAAGAAAGACGGTTCTCTTAGAATATGTATAGACTACTGTCAACTCAATAAGGTCACAGTCAAGAACAAGTATCCTCTTCCTAGAATTGATGACTTGTTTGACCAACTTTAGGGTGCAATTTATTTCACTAAGATTAATCTCAGATTCTCCTATCATCAGCTCAGATTTAGGGAATGTGACATTCCAAAAATAGTTTTCCGAACTCGATATGGTTACTTCAAATTTCTTGTCATGTCATTGGTCTTACCAATGCCCCAGCTGATTTCATGGACTTGATGAACCGTGTGTTCAAGTAGTACTTGGACATGTTTGTCATAGTCTTCACAGATGATATTTTGGTCTATTCCCACAGTGAGCATAATTATGTAGACTATCTCAGAGCAATACCCCAGACTTTTAGAGATCATCAGCTATTTGACAAATTCTGTAAGTGTGAGTTTTGGCTAAGGCCAGTAGTATTTCTTAGTCATATCATTTCCAGTGATGTAATTAGAGTTGATCCTCAAAAGACCGAAGTAGTAAGAAACTAGCCCAGGCCTGTCTCTCCATCAGATATTAGTAGTTTCTTGGGTTTTGCTGGCTATTACAGATGATTTGTTTAGGGATTTTCTTCTATTGCATCCCCTATGTCTAGATTGACTAAGAAGAGAGTGAAGTTTCGGCGGTCAGATCCTTGCGAGAAGAGTTTTAAGGAATTGATGACTCGACTTACCTCAGCTCTACTATTAGCTCTTCCAGATGGTCCAGATGGTTTCGTAGTGTAGTGTGAGTCATCTAGAGTAGGTTTGGGTTTTGTCCTCATGCATCATAGTAAGGTCATAGCCTATGCCTCCAGACAACTTAAGCCCCATGAAAGGAATTATCCTACTAATGATCTTGAGCTAGAAGCCGTATTCTTTGCCTTGAAAATTTGGAGGCATTATCTCTACAGAGTTCATGTAGATGTCTTAACAGATCATAATAGTTTTTAGTATGTCTTTTCTCAAAAAGATCTCAATCTTCTTCAAAAAAGGTGGTTAGAGCTCTTGAAAGATTATGATATGTGTGTTCTTTATCATCTGGGCAAGGCCAATGTCGTGGCCGACACTCTTAGTGGACTTTCTATGGGTAGTGTTTCTTATGTTGAGCGCAGTAAGAAGAAGTTAACTCAGGAAGTCCATTATCTTGCCAGACTAGGCATTCGCTTAGTCAATACAGATGAAGATGATATATGGATTTAGAGTAGTTAAGAATTATCTCTGTTTTCTGAGGTGAAAGAAAAGTAAGAGAGAGATCCTAGCCTTGTCAAGTTAAAAGAGTCAGTCAAGAATCAGAAAGTAAAGGTTTTCTCCCAAAGGGGAGATGGTGTTTTGCATTGTCAAGGGCATCTCTGTGTTCCAAGTGTAGATGAATTAAGGAAGCGAATTCTTTCAGAAATGCATGGTGTGCATTACTCTATTTATCCAGGGGCCACAAAGATGTACCACAACTTGTATAAGATCTATTGGTGGAGTGGGATGAAGAGAGATATTATAGAGTTTGTGGCTAAGTGCTCTACATATCAATAGGTTAAGATAGAGCATCAAAAGCCCAGTGGGTCTATGCAGGAGATTAGTATTCCTACTTTGGAAGTGGGAAGTTGTGAACATAGACTTGGTGATGGGTTTGCCTCGAACTCGTCATCAGCATGATTCAGTTTGGGTCATTGAACAAAGAATGACCAAATTAGCTCATTTCCTTATAGTTCATACCTCTTATTCAGCTGAGGATTATACCAAACTCTACATCAAGGAGTTGGTTAGATTGCATGGTGTTTCGTTATCCATTATCTCATACAGAGGTACCTAGTTCACCTCTCATTTCTAGAAAGTCTTCCAAATGGGTCTTGGTATCCAAGTTTATCTTAGTACAGCCTTTCATCCTCAGACAGATGGTCAAGCAGAAAGGACCATTCAGACATTAGAAGATATGCTAAGGGCATGTGCAATCGATTTCAAGGGAAGTTGGGATGACCACTTATCTTTGATTGAAATTGAATACAACAATAGTTATCATTTTAGTATTCAGATAGATCCATTTGACGCTCTCTATGTTATGATATTTAGGTCTCTAATTAATTTGTTCAAATTTAGTGAGGCCTCATTCATAGGTCCTAACTTGGTTTTTGACGCCTTAGAAAATGTCTAGTTGATTAAAGAAAGACTCTAGGCTGCGCAGAGCCGACAAAAGTCATATCCAGATCTCGAGTTTTAGATTGGTGATCATGTCTATCTAAAGATCTCTCACATGAAGGGAGTGAAGAGATTCGGAAAGAAAGGAAAGCACAGTCTCTGATATGTCGGTCCCTTTAAGATTCTCAGTCATTTTTACAAGGTAGCTTATGAGCTTGATTTGCCTTAAATCTAGCCTCAGTTCATCTAGTCTTTCATGTCTCTTTGCTTAAGAAGTTCATAGGTGACCCATCATTTATAGTCCCTATTCAAAGCATTGGTATTCAGAACACTCTCTCTTCTGAAAAGATTCCAGTCAAAATCTTAGACTATCAGACTCGTAGATTGAGGAACAAAGAAGTCCCCCAAATTAAGGTTCTTTGGAGAAATCAGTCGGTCGAGGAAGCTACTTGGGAAGTAGAGGCAGACATGCATACCAAGTATCCTACCCTCTTCTTCACCAACTCAGATCAAGATCAAGGTAACAGTTCTCCTTAAGTTTACTCAGTTTCATGTTTAATGTTCATCACAAACTTGGAATACAGTTTTATGCTTATGCTCCCATTATAAACTTGGTATCAGGTACCATTGCATATTCAGTCATGCACTCATGTATCATTTCAGTTATGTAATTATGCATCAGACATGCATTCTCATTGGGAGAAACTTAGTTCTTCAGAACACTCAGTTATGCATTCATGAATCAGTTACACATGCATCAGATATGCATGTTCCGTATTATATGTTCATCTTGTCAGTCATGTCAGTCATGAGATCATGTTTTAGTTATTTATGTACATTATGTACGTTAGTTGTCTTTTTTCCCCTCTCAGTCAGTTTCATTCGAGAACGAATGTTCTCAAGGGGGAGATATTATAATACCCCATACTTTTCCTAGCTAATTTCATCTCAAGAATGTCTAGTATTAGCTTCTAAATTGAATGATGGTTATTCCATGAGGAATTTTCAAGATTTTCACTTTTTATCATATGGGAAATTCAACAAGCTTTCCATCAATATAAGATGTGCCCAAATTCAATAACCGGCTTAGAAGTTATGACTATTTTAAGTTCCCATCATAAAATAGGGCCATATTAGTCAGTGGTGCGCTGCACCACAAGAGAAAATGGCATTTGGAAAATTTCAGTATGGGTCTGCGATTATGGTGCATCGCACCAAGGCCTAAATTTAGAATTGTCCAATTTCCAATGTCTCAGCGAAGTTTCCCTCATGTCGCGCCAAAGTTATAGGTCGCAAAGGAAGAGAAATAAAATGTCTCCGCATCGCGTCTTCCCTCGGTTTCTCAATTGTTAAATTCCAGTGACATGATGCAAAAGCACCGCAACACGCCATGGGGTCAGTTTGGGAAAATTTTACTGAAATTACATGATGCGTCTGGGGTTAAAAGGGTCAACTTCCCACCCCTATTTAAGCCCTTTAACACGTTATTCAACAACTTTTCACCAAAAATATACTAGTTTCTCTTAAAAACCTCTCATGAACAACCTAGGTCTTTTCATAGAATATTTAGGATCAAGAATTTCCTTCGTCAATCTTCACGAAATCATTAACCAAGGTATATATAGTATTCATTCATGGACTCCTTTCGTCCATGAAGCCCAAGAATCCATTTTCTAAATTCAAGTTTATCAATTCTCTTATGAATTTCTTTATTAGGCTACTCTAGCTCATGTGGATAATGAGAAATTGAATTCTTCTCCATATTGGGTGATAAATTCTATGTGGGTTACATTATTAGAGATATATATTCATACAAACCTATGATTAAACCCTTGAATGATGAAATTTGAATTGAACCATGATGTTTAATTATCTTACGATAATGTTTACATGTACCATGCCTATAATATGTTTGATTAAATGCCTAGATGAAGGAAAAGTGCCTAACTAGCATTATACCATGAAGTCCCCATGTATGTGCAAGTTATGCCTATCACTTCTTTTGATGAAATGCTTCTATAAATATATTATGGATTATATTGTTAGTTATATGTTCAAGTAAGTTATGCTTTGTCAGTTTCCTTCTATCGAGTCTTGGGGGTACTCATATTTGAAACATTAGCTATGTGCCTAGAGCCATGTCATATTTTCATGATACTTTCAGTCAAGCTATGAATCCTTAGACTTCAAACAGTCTTATGACTCAGGAAATCTCCATGATCTCATGAACTCAGTCAGTTGCCAGATATCATTAGTATTTCGTCACATAACGGAATTTAGTAACTCAGCCCATGTTCTGTTCAGTAAATCATACTCAGAGTCTATTTAGATGAGAGTAAAAATTAGCATCGAGTGAACCCAAGGATAGGGACACACACTATCAGATGAGGGTATGATCCTCAGCAGTCACCCTTGCGTTCTAGAACTATGTAGCCAGCATAGGTTGAGACATCAACATTGTCGGTGAGGGTTGGAGGTGGATAAGCACTGTCTGATAAGGGCCCTACCTATTTAATATAGGGGACATTATCAGATGAGCGTCACCCACAGCTTGTCCTTACCAGTGGCGTGGTATTGACACCCTTCCAATTGGGTTTATAGATTGGACCCCAACTTAGCCATAATGGCGTATCAGGGGAATGCCGGTTAGATAACTATTTCCCATAGTTTTCTGTTATAGAATCAAGACTTTCAGATATAGTGAGTTAGTCTCAGTAATAGAACTCAGATAGTTCTTCATATTTCAAGACTGTCAGATACAGTCAACTCAGATATAGTACGGAACTCAGATAGTTCCATCAGATTTAGGACTGTAAGATACATTCGCCCATGTTATCAGTTATATTTAGATACAGTCTTTCATGTTATTAGTCATATTAGTTATTAGAATGTCATGTTAGCAGTATTCAGATTCAATAATCAGGTTATCACGATGTTACTTACAGTTACGTATTTATGCATGTACTCTCACGTTCATGTTAAAAAGTCAGTTAGCATTATTCATGCATGTGAACCCTTTCATATAGCCAACCTCACATGTATAATCAGTACATCCCCCTATACTGACGTATTTGCGCTATGGTGCTTTTTTCAATTTTACACCATAGGTTCACAGATACGAGTTCCAGATTAGTAGTAGATTCCAGTTACAACAGTCAGAGTAGAAGTAATTCCTCATCTTTCGAGGATATGATATTTCTCTATTATCTCATTGATTAATTTATTAGTTGGAGTTAGTTGGGGACATGTCCCATCAACTCCTTATTCAGACTATTAGGACATTAGAGGCTTTCAGACTAGATACAGACGCTCATGTTTTAGACTTTAGTATTTTTAGTTTTGTTTTGGGTATTCTATTACCCCACACAAATGTGATATTATTCAGTTATATTCAGTATTGAACCTTATGGCCTTTCAGTGCATATTTCCACATTTTCATGTTATATTATGCAGTGTATAGGTACAGATATCAGTCATGGGTTGTCCTGTGGTCCTTCGGGGTCTTGAGCACCTTGTAGTATTTCGGTTTACAAATTCGAGGAGTTACAATTAATGGAGGAATTTCGGGTTTCTTGGAGGGAAGGTATGAGCCTTAGAGTTTTTCTATTTGAGATAAAAAGATGAATAATGATGTATCTTTTCTTCTTTGGGAGTGAAATTATCTATTTTGGATTGATTTATGTAAGGGCAACTTACTAAATGTCCATAGTCCCTTTTGGAATTGAATTAGCATGTAAAATAGCTTTGGATCCATGTATGTTTTTTGTGTCGAGGCGAAGTCGACGTGATGCGTGAAGATCGCGCTGGCTTTGGATAAAGTTTTACTCGTTTATTAAATTTTTACAAAAATTGTATCGTTGAAAAAATAATTAAATTATCTACAATTTGGTGGGTCTTGAGCTGAAAAATTCCATGTATATAAAAAGTTATAGACGTTTAAAGTAGACCCTTTTAGAATCAAATACCAAATGTTGGATGAATCAAATGATCTTGGATTAACTTTATTCTAAGTTATTGCTATGAACATTTTTCACCTCTAAACCACTTCATAGACTATGATAATGATCGTGAAACTTATATTCACATGGAAATCATTTGGATTAGAGCTTAGATGTGTAGAAACAATGGTTAGAATTCTAGCATGAAAATATGGGCTAATGCAAGTAGGGAGGGGAATAGTGTCAACTTAACGTATTCATTTGAAATATTTTGGTAATAGATGTTGCCACACAGATCAGTAAACTCTAGAAGGTTTTATAGGGGTATTCATGTGGTTTCCTTCAAATTGAGAAGTTTTTTGCACTAGTCACACCATGCCCTCTTTAAGATTGAAATTTGTAGTGGTATCCAGCTTCAGAATAGCTTAGGTGGCATTTTATTGATTTGGGTTCACAAAATTTAATACTAAAACATATGGTGAAGGAAGGTTTTCGACTGCAGCCCTATCTACCGCATCATTTAGTAGGTCTTGAAGAATTAGATTATTCAAGTTGTCACCCATGGATCCAAAATCCCCCAAGAGTATGATCAAGCACGTGGTCAATTGGAATCAAGGGATTTCCTTGACTCTTGTTATTTAGCAAAAACTAACTTGTACCATGAGAAAAAAAAAACAATAAGTAAATGTGAAATTTAAGAAATTCTTTAAGAACTCAAAATAATATCAATTCTTACAAATTCCCACCAACATCACAAAAAATTTTGTTGTGTCCTTCCGCACACGCAAGTGCACAAGGTTGTATAAGTAATAAAAGATGTAAGAACAAATATCAGACTCATAGGGATTAGATGAATTAAAGTTCAACTTTGAAATCTTATTTGATCTATGTAGTAATAGATCGATAATAAATCGTAATTTATGTATTTCGAAAGTAAATAAATAAATAATTATAACCAAGTAGAGGATTTGTTGTGTTGTAATTCAGACTTGAGAAAATGCCACGACCTGATTTCTCAGGTCATGATGGTACCTAATATAACCCACCAATAGGTAATCAAACCCGTAGTCCGAAACTACAAGCAATGGACAACCAAGAAAAATGTAGGAACCTAATATGGAATAAATATAGTAAAAAGGCTAAATTACGCAAGATATCCCTAAAACCTAGTGAAATCAGTACAAGGGCTACTACTTTAAAATAGATTACAAAATAAAGTAAAATATGAATATACTTATACAACCCATCTCTGAATACAACATAGAGGTTAGTCTAGTACATAGGAGGGAGAATAACAAAACTCCAAATGCGAAGAGCTCACCTTATGTCTCCAAACCATAGCTTCTCCGCATGACGCAGACAATAATAGCAAGAACCCGTACTATGTAGTACCAATCATGTGGTACCAATTATGATCTACAGACTACAAAAGTATAGTATGCATACTAATCATGTGGTACTCAGTAGCACTGCCGACTGAGCTCCAAAGATAATTTAAATATATAGCATGCATACAAGAATAAAAACTATGCTTCAATATCCTGGAAACTAACATAGTAAATCTAAGGAGGCAATATGGATTATATATCCTATTCTATCCACACTCAAGAACCTAAGCATTATACTATATATCACTGGCCTATATACAAATAAATAGCATATGTAGGATATATAATAGTATACAAGGACGAAGAATGGATATACAACCTGAACAGATAAAGGAATGAAGGGATATATGGTAATACAATAACTGCATCAAGAAATGTATGTACATAAAAAGGCTAACCCAAAGGTAAAACCTAAAGTAGTCAAACTAGAATCTTAAGGCCTCCTAATTGTAGTAGGAACTAGTACTAAATTAATCAGGACCTATAATCCATACGTCTAACCATGACATAATTATCTATAATAAAATAATCACAAAGAAAAAAATCAGAATTATACCTTGAATTTTAGAACCAGTCTAATAATATAAATATCATGAACTAACCATAATAGTAATAATACAATAAAGTAACTAGTTTGAAAAAATAATACCTAAATCAAGCCCCATAACACAAAAGGTCCAATCAAAAGATGACACACCACAAGCAATACTCATCACCATACCTATACAACCACCTACAAGGCTAATAGATATGGGCACATATTGGTGATAGGTAATACGCACCCAAGGATAAATACAAAGTGTAATATATACTACTATAATCAAACTAAGTACCATAATATAACCCAATGTATACACCTTCTCCAGATCAATCCATCTCAAAGGTAGGACCTACGACGACCTTTCTTCATCGGCACAATGGCTTAAAAATGAAGAGGTGATGTGCTATGCTTTTATAGAATTTCAATGCTTAAAACCAAAAAATATGCATGTACTATAGTGTGTTTTGTTATATTTGATATTTTATTGAGATGATTTTGAAGGAAGCTAGGTTCATGGAGCTAACCAGAAGAAAATAGAGGTGAAAGCTAAAAATTAACCACATATGATAGAATTTACTTAAAGTAGGTGCCACTGATAATGCTCAAACTTACACTCAAATTATGGTGTAAGGAGATTATCATCAATATATTTACTCAACTCTGAGTTGGGGTTGAATCCTTGAGGTGTGAAGACATAGAATTCAAGACCTATGATTGTTGGTAGTTAACTAATGGTTAACTCATTATGTGAATTTAAAAAACAAATAAAAGTTAATAGGGGTTTAGTTTGAGAAATTTTGGTAACAACAATGTTTGAGCACTAGTATGAGACTAGAATATAAAAAAGTTTAACCAAATGGAGAGAAGCTTTAAGGTTATACATTCCTAGGTGAGAGTCATGCATGGGTTATCAATTATTTATCCAAGTTTAGTCAAGGGTTTCGGATAGGTTAGATTTAGGGGTATTGATATTTATCTTTCAATAAAACACCAAATCTCAAAAGTGAGTTCTTTAGAATACCTCATAAGTGTATAAAACATACAAATCTACAACCTTAATTAGAATCCTTATTTCTAAGATTTATAAGATATGCTATTAAATGAGCTAAATCAAGTTATTGTTCACAATTGTTCCTCACCCATAGCTGTTTTTTCAAGGATGATATGGTTTCAAGGGTAATTGAGGTTTGAAACCCTCAATTCTCAATTAAGCATGGAATGAAAGCTAACCCATCACAAATAACTAATTAATTGGACAAATAATCAACACCCATACATTAATCACCACATAATCAAGCATAACCCCAAGAGATAAATTTAGCTAATCATGGAAATAAAGGAAAGAGATATACAAAATTTAACATTCATTTCATCCATGAAAAGAAAAATTAATATAATCTCCATGCTTCAAATTCAACTAAATAGCTAAACTCTCTTTTGGGAATCACTCCCAATTATTTTGTACTCACAATAGTGTTCTTCACTCTCAGAATCTGGAAATTATATGCTGGAATTATGAAAGGTTGAGCCTTTTATATTTTTAGACTGATCCATGTGAATTTACAAGTCTTCCCCCTAAAGATTTTGTGACCACTCGTATTGCATCCTTTTTGTCGCGATCATAATAACTTCTCTGCATGAGTTTTTCGATTGCAGGGCATCGACTTGCGATCATTGTTCTTTTTCCAACGTTGACCAATCTCGGCTATGATGAATTTTCTCATGATCGTGACATTTTGGCCTGCAAGGTTCCTAGTGTGATTGCGACCCTCAGATCGCGATAGTAGCATTCAAGGATCATATCTTGAAACACCTCTTCCGCCTTTTTCTAACTTTGTTTTTTCTCTTTTTTCATTTTATTACCCTGTAAAATCAGAGACACTAGAAATTAGTGTATTTCATAAAGAATTAGTGTCACATATTCAATTAACTCACCATAGTGTGCAAAAAAATGATACACAAATGAGTGGAAAATTTTCCACTCATCAACACCCCCAACTTAAAGATGTTGCTTGTCCTCAAGCAACACTACTTCACACTCAATGAGACTATCAATATTTCAAGTTTACACTTTTCAATCACATGGCCACCATGATTTTAAACTTGATTAGAACTAATAATTAGTCAACAAGCATGATAAGTGTAAACTATATAACCCCCCTCAAGAATCAATCACCTTCTCAAAAGTCTAAAGGAATTTCAAGAAAAATCAAGCAACAAAAACTAATAATCAAAAAGTGACTCTTCATCAATAGTAAATAAAATATTCTCTTTCGCCTTGGTTTTGAAGATATCAACTTCACCAATCTATTTTAGTCTACATTCCTCCTCATGAAAGGAAGTCCAACACACTATATTTTCAATATCAAATAAGGCATTAATGTGCAAGCACTCACACTCAAAAATAATTTCTAAATTCAAAAAGTGTCATGTCATATGCTTGCCCTAATTTTCGCTCGCTAATAACACAAAAATACTAGGTTGGAGATCCCAATAGACTTTATCATGCTTGTAATATAGGCTCGGGGAAGGGTAAGATAATCATTTGGGATAAAAGTGAATACACCCCCTTGAACTCCACATAATGCTAACTAGATCAACTTGGATCATTGCCACTTCATTCCTTTTTAGCCACACATGTTCCTACCTTTTTAAAATTAAATCACCCATCTTTTGAAAGAATTTTCTTTTCATTTCTTTCCTTTTTGAAATTTCATGTTTTTCTTTCTTTTGTTGCTTCTTTTCTTTTTCTTTCTCTTTCACTTTTCATCTTGGATTTTCTTTTAGGAACTTATTTAAAAGACCATATCCATGACCACCTGTTCCAAGTTCCAGCACACCCTCAACATAGGCTTTTAGCCTCAAGTTGGAAATTTTACATTTAAGGACTGGTAGGATTTAAGAGATGGATAACTTTTAAATGGTTATAGGCTTGTAATATGATTGCAAAAGAAAGGTTAATAGGCTAAAAATTGGTGACTAAAGATATCATTCACACATGAAAAGGATTTTTATCAAATCGTAGAAACATTATCAGAGATTATAGGCAATGGGCAAGAGATATTTTGCCCTAGAACCATACAAAAATAATGAAAAATGGCTGAGGGAGTTTTACATACACCTCAAAGTCATAAATTATTCCAACCCAGTCATAAAAATTAGGGTCAGGTGGTCAACTTTTGATCTGAGGTGATGAACAAGCTATATGGGTTGCTGGATGCCGACCTAAGTGAGTTTAAGGCAAAAAATTTTGCCCAGGGAGTTGGCTAGCCTTGCAGATATACCCAAGTAGAGAACTACCATTGGCCTCCACAAAAATAGGGATCAGGTTAAATGAGTTTAGGACCAAAGCACAAATTTGATTGAAAATTATCTATAGCTGTGTCTCCCCAAGCATAAACTTGACAAATGTCCCTCTTATGCAAACCTGTATGATAGCATAACATGATACAGTTTTATGGAGGTTCTTTTATAATTTTATGCTTTTATGCTACGCAACAAGGGCACTATAGCTTTTTAACTGGGGGTGCCCTTTTATCTGTATTCAATATTTTTGACCTGGACTTTAATAGTTGGATGATTTGATTTCTATTTTTTATGAATGTTTAGGATATTTGTATTTTTTTGATGATTTGATTCTTTCGTTAGTATATTGGGTATCCCTATTGCTAATGTTAGAAAAACTATCAAAGAACTCATTTGGACATCTTATAAAACACTTGGTATGCACCACAATCTTACCCTTATTTTGAATAAATTTGGGTACGCAAGACTTCCCCAAACATGCACACATATAAGAAACACCAAAACACACCAACCATTTAATTTTCAAACCAAATTTTAGCAAAGAAACTGCAAACCCAAGTTATTGCGCTAATTATGCTTCTATGGATCAATTTGCATAATTAAAAATGAGTTTTGAAAGACATACCTGATGGTTCGATGCAAATGAGGATGATTATCACTCTTAAAATAGTTTAGAAATGATGAATAGTGAGAGAAATTGGTGATTAAAATGTAAGAGGGAACTAGAACCGGTTTGTAGGTCTTTGGGGCTTTTTATAACAATCAAGATTATTATCACGATCGCAATAGGGTTTCCAATCGCAATATTCACCTAACAATAGAGATCGTGATAACAACCACCTGTTGATGATATCGAGAGATGAGGAACACATTAGCCATGTTGAATTTCCCAACTACGATTATGATTTGTACATCATGATCACGGTAATTAAGGACTCTTGTTCCCCTAATTTTTAGTTGTTTCACCACAAAACTCAATTCCAGTCCACTTATTGTCTCCCAAATTGCTTAATATACCTTCAAAGTTCCAAGATTTTATGGATTAAACAAAAACTAAGCTAACAATCTAAAAATCAAAGGATACATGCAAAATTCATGGCAATGATGGGTTGCCTCCCATCAAGCGCTTGCTTTAATATCACGACATGATGTCCACTTAGGATATATTTGTAAATTTTACTTGAAGTGTCCAAAGATACACTTCCATAGTGTTGGTCACTTCCTCGTCCACAACATTAATAGATGACACCACTTGCAACTCCATCAGTTGTTTCTTAATCTTGCACACACTGAAAGATACCCTTTTATTGTTTACTCAAAACTTTATCTCTCCATATTCCATATTAACTATTGCAATTTCAGTGGGTAAGAATGTCCTACAAGGAATTAGTGGGATCCCATGATCAACTTTAAATTGAGAATGAAAAAATTAGCCTTAAGAATAAACCAGTCAACTTTCACTAACACATCATATAACAAACAGCCAACGGTTTTTTTGATTGAATGGCTGGCCATTATAAGCCTTATGGTGGTTGGTGTAGGATCGCCATGACTAATTTCTAAAATATGGCATATGGCATCAAGTTAATATATTCTCACAACACCTTTCCAAATATGTACAACCTGATAGTGCAAGAAATGCTGATGTACTTAGGTCTTCTTTATTCACAACTATTGTGTTTGACATTATATAACTTCAACTATGAGTTACCTCAATATTTTCACAATCAACAAGTTGCTTCTTTGAGACCATGTTCTTTATAAATTTAGCATACCCAGGTATCTCTTGAAGAGCTTCTGATAATGGAATATTTATTGATAGGTTGCTAAATTTTCAAGGAACTTCATGAAGTTGGTATTGCCTTCTTTCTTCTTAAGCCTTTGTGGGAATGTTGGACTAACCTTATTAGTTCAATGGGACAATTTGAGATTCATTTACTTTTGGTGCATTACCATTGATCACTTTATGAGTTTCCTTATTTTCCTTATTTCCTTCAACTACCATTGGTTTCTCAACAATAATTTAATTGGACTTTGAAGTATCCTCACTTGGATTTACTAGCCACTTTCTTTTTTTCACTTGCTTATTCATCATTTGTATTGGCATTGGGATTCTTACCAATATCAACCATATATTCACCAAGAGCTCGACCACTTTTAGTGATGATAGCCATAAAATGAGCATCATTTTTGGGATTTACCTATATATCACAAGGCAAGCGTCCTTTTGGCCTAGGATTGAGTTGAGTTGAGATTTGGACTAATTTTTTTTATAATTACTTAATGGAGGCTAAATAAGAGGTCAAGTATAGCTTAGTTTAGAGAAGTCACTTTTGATCCCTTATACCATTTTGTTGACACTTTCTACATGTATTAGAATTTGGGCTAATACATATACATTCTTGAATTTTTCTAGATCAGTAGAGCTTAACTCCTTTTCCTTCGGCCTATCATAAGGGGGTATGTACTGGCCATAGTCTCTCTCTTTGTCTCTCCACTACCAGTCTCTATCATGGTCTTTATCGCTCCGATCTCGTCCTATGTATCAATCCTTCAAACCTTAATTCCTACCTTACCATTGATAGGTAGGGCAGGAAACCCCCCCAAATGGTTCAATAAGAATGTCAAGTTGGGTCATCACCTTGGCCATATTCTCATCTCTTTCCTCATTATTCTTTTTTTGCTCTTTGGTTACAAAAGATGTTGTGGGCGATCCCATGGCCACCTCGATGTCCCTTGTATGTCATTCTATATTTTGTTTAGTCACTTGCTCCCACAAAATCGCTACAACACCATAAGATAACTTAACAAGAGAGCCCCTGCTACATTATCAACTATCATTTTATTCAATTGATCAAGTTCCCTATAGAAAATTTAAAGCATTTTCTATGAAATCTCATGATTTGGAATGAAATTAACATATCATTGAAATATTTTCAAACATCAAACAATGGTTTGCCAATAAGATGGAAAAATTTAGAGATTTCGTCCCTTACTTGCAATATTTGAGAAGGATGAAATAACCCATCCAAGAATCCATTTGTGAGCTCAACCCATCAAATGATAGATTTTGTGGGCAAAGAACACTACCATAAGACCACTTCTCCCATCAAAGAGAATAGAAAGAGACATAATTGGATTGATTCTTGAGAAATATGGGCAATGTCAAATAGAGCGCACACATTAATAGAACTTTTTAAGTGTAGAATGCATCCTAATGCGCGTGGGATCTAAATAATCCTTTCATTGAAGTAAGTGAAGAATCACACAAGTAATGTGATACACTATATTTCCTTCCGCCAGTGGAACATGAATAGCACTAGCTCGACCAACATCTACAACATGATCTATTTCTGTAAGCACATCAAAAGAGCCATCATTACTACCTGATGTAACCTAAATATAACCTCTAAAGAAGTTTGTAGCGGTTAATGCCAAATATAGTAACCCAACTCATGTTGTGGTTGAGCCATATTGAATACAATAAATAGTCTCTCAAACTTGAAAAAATCCACGAGCACTGCGGAAAATTAAATGGGGGAATTAGAAATCAACGGTAACAAGTGGTAGAACTTGAATGCTTGAGTTGGAAAATAATAGAAGGAGAGGACTGTATTCCACCGAGCTTTACAACTACGTAAGGTTCTCGTGTTCAATCCACCTAACCTACTACTCTGCATGTAAATTTAACAAGCTTTGTACTCTCAGCTGTCTTATGAACGCGTTGATAGATCTCACCCTTTACCTTTTGACTTTTGGGGTGCCTCCTTATTGGTCCTTGTATATAAACTCAGTACAACTCCTACCTTTTAAGTCACAAGTTTATTAGACGAGGGTTGATATCCTTAACTAACTGTTGAAACCTTATTTTCCTAATCTCACTCACTTATGAGAACGTTCTAGAATATAGGCAATTCCCAAGCTTCCATAGTAGCTTGGGTACAAATAATATGAAGAAGATTGCAATACACGCAACTACAATAGATTACATAATTTCCCACTTCCCTTACATAGCTAATCCACTAGGGTTCCCACAATCCTAGTTAAGGAATTTAGTCAGTCATGGTTATGAAACAATCCATGGAAATCAATTAAAAAGTCATGTAATTACATGGACAATAATGAAATCTTAAAATCCAAACGATCCAATGGAATAAGAAACCAAAATCTCAAGAACAAAATCTCAATGTTCCAGTATGTGAAAGTATCAATAAACTATTAATAGTGCATAACCTAATAATTAATTAACCCTAAGGAATTTATAGTAGTTTAAGATAACAAAGAAATACAAATTTAAAAAGGATAGTCAAATTGAGTCGGCATTAGTGACGTCTTTGCCAACAAGTCATTAGGTCTCTCTATGACTTACTGCCTATAGTCGTAGCTTTATTTTTGCCTTCAACGGACACGACTAGTATTGTCACCCTACGTTACTCATAGTCACTCCAACTTCTACTCTCCTTCAGTTCACTTGGTTCTATTATCTTTACCATTTCTCACAATGAGTCACACTCAGTCCTTACGACTCTTGGTCTTCAATATTTATCAATTGAGCTTTAATCTTGAGGTATTGGCATACTGGTCTCATTATGGTTGATCACTATGAGTCGCAGTATGTCCTTACTACTCATAGCCTTCCATGACATTAAATATGGACCTTAGCATAGATTACTCTTCTCTTTACGGGTGCATGCTATGACCCATATTAACTCTTTACTAGTCATGAACATTTGGTTCATAGCTCCGCCAGCATAGCTTTAGCCACTGCCATACTTACAAGTCAGGCTATGAGTCAGATAATTTCTTAATATCTCGTTGCTTGACCAGTACATCAACTTTTAGAGAGTATTTTTTTCAAATATTTAGCTCAAGACATTCCTACCTAATTTCCCTACAATTATTCAACAAACATATCATATCAACTAAAATAACCTACGTCTAAGCAAAAATCCTTTTTAAAGTATCGAATGTGCTATGTTTATGAGGCTCGTCAACACCCTTAAGATAGATCTTTTTCATGTCCTTAGTCAAAAAACAAAATCACTATCCACAACCACATGATGCTTAACTATGGAGAATCAGTGACCTATTTGACAGTCAACTTATAAATCTATACAAGAATATTTTACCCCTCCTCCTATTTCATAGTTCAAAATAATATTATTGTGTATCATGATTTGGTACAATAGCGTGAATCACTGGAACCCAACGATGGCATTACATTAGCAACAAACAACTAGGCCTAAGTAATATATACTACTCATACAGATATGCAACCTGACATTTTAACACATGCAACCTCACAATCAAAGAAGTCCCTATCACTGAGTTTGATTCATCCTATTATTTGAAGGAAAGTCTAGATATTCACACTGAAAAAGAAATGCCAATCAGTGTACATAGAATGCCATGGGATTGCCCTTACTCTCTTTTACCTAGCTTTTCAGATGGTTGGGTTAGGATCACTATAGGACTTTGTTAGGCTTGCAACGTAGGCTTGGGACTGGTTATGGTATTTTGGGAACTTTCAAGTGACTTAGCCTCGTTAGCATGAGTTTTCTAAGGGGTCTAATTTTTCTACCATCTTTCTATTTAATCCAGTCTTATCTCTCTCTTTTCATTCTTTTTATGCATCTTTTGGGCCGGGTGTAGTTCTCTTTTCTCATTCTCTTCTTCTTTTCTTTATTTTTTTAATTTTCTTTTTGTTTTGTTTTTACCACACCCATCCTTATTCATTTTTTTCTTCTATCTACACCTATTTCTTTATACTTATTTTTTACTATGCACCTCTATGGTAGCCACCCTCAACTTAGATGATTTTCTTGAGTTTATGTACACAGATTCCATGGAGGACCAGGGCCAAAATAGGTTAATTGTATTCAAACAGAAAGGTGAAATTTGTGTAAACAATAAAAATAGGTCTATTAGGCTCAAATTAAAGATCAATGGATTCTTAATTGCATTTGATTTGGCATTATAGGCTCCAATGGACAATTTAGATAAATGGCCTATGATCATCTCCTAACCATCAATCCTAAAAACTAAGAAAAAACAATTAGGCAAGTTCTAGACTCTGTACACACTGGGAACTAAGTAACGCCTCACACTCCCATTGTACAAGGTCATATTATCAGTCACTACCTATTTAGTTCATGTACCGACATATCATATTTATATCATCGCTAATTTTAATTCAGTTAAGAGATTCTCAACAGTCGCATGGACACATATCACACAGTTTATCATAAAAAAATTCAAGGTGTTATCAATTTTTTTAATCAGATTTTTCAAACATAATCATTGCATATATTATGCACATATTATTTACAACACCTTCTCATCACTTTAACATCACACAACAACACACACCATACTTGTCTGTTCATTATTAAGACAGTAGCCTATGGGTTTTGAATTATGGAAACCATAACACATGGTGATTGTGGTACACCCCCATACCCACAAAATACTTTGCACTATCCCTAGTGAATCTAGTACTATAAATAGGGATTGAGGACATACCTAGTCTCCTTATGATCCAGCTCAAGAATCATCAGCACGGGGGCCCTCAAACCAAGACCCACTCTCATCAATAATGGTCCCAATGTCATTTAGAACATCCTAAAAAATTGTTGCATAGGTGGTGGTTTGTGCTCTCAGTGGTGGATCAGGTGGTGCAGCTGAATCAGTAGCATCAATAATTTTTAAACTACTATCGCCCATCGCCATCTCTTGGACCCTCATTTTCCTGTTTTTCTCACTCTGCACTCTCGCTATTGTGGTTGTTTCAATGTTTTCTTATTTTGTTCTTAGTCTCTTTCTTTTTTGTTCTTCATTCTCTTTCTTTCTCCTTCTTCAATTTTAACACCCTAGATGTTTTCAACTGCTTCTTCAGTCTGGATCTCTATAAGAATAGACATAGGGTAAATCGGCCACTCATGTAATTCATCAACCTACTTTTGCAGCTCAGCTACCTCAACCTTAACTCATACTATATCGGGGATCTTAACACCTTCAAGATGACGAGTGATCCTAGAATCAAAACCATCCAACTTCTTTTGTATCTTTCTATTTTGTTCTGTAAGTCTTTTTTTGACCCATGACTGGACTCACTTTTCTATCAACCACACATTCTTCTTCACGATGCTTAACCTTTTCATCACCTCATTCCAAAATTCTTGTAGCACTATCATACATATAATTGGAATTGTCCTCAATGTGATGGACATAGTGCTGTAGGCGGGGTAGAGTAAGGGTACTAGACATCCTAGCTACATATGAAGGCTAGGGCTTAGACTGCCCGATCTCAAAAGGAGTGTCATCTATATTAGTTAATCCAGCAGTAGTGGTACTTTGGTCTCTATTTTGTAGTACCTCATGTAGTACTGTTGCTCCTTGTTTAGCTAACTTAGACATAGAATTTGCTTTAGTCAAATCAACCCTAGACCAATGATGTTTTCTAGTTGGATATATTGATCTATATCTAGAATTTTTGAAACCCTTGCCCCTAATCATATTTGATTCCACATGTATGGGAATGCTAAAATCATATCAGTACCCAATATTTGTCACGTATCTCTTGGAAAACAACTGTGCACTATCAAAATAATACTCGTCCAGCAGTTCAACTATCAATGCTATACAGACTGGGCTAAGCACGTTGTCCATATTTTTAGGACATAATCTATGTCAGGCAAGAGTCTACCATGCCTTCGCCATAAAGTTCAATGTATTCTTGGTAATTTTGCTGTGAATTCAACCATGACCACCAACTACCCAACTAGTTTCTTCTTTGTTAATAGTTATAATGTTGGACATCCACCAAAAGTGAACCATCATATCTTTAGCTCTTATTTTCTTCTTGGTATCTTTTGTATATCATCCATGCAATCATTAAGCTTAGAAGAATCAATCGAGGGTGGGAAATCTGGTCCAACAAGTACTCTAGAAATATTTCTCAGGGAAATATTCACACAAACTCCTCTAATAGTTAATGCATTCAATCGCTCACCACTCTTCTACAAGTTTCCTTATTGGTGTTTGCTCTTTATCTCTCCTTTATAAGCCATATAGAACTCCCATACTAATACGGGACTAAACTTATTGGGAGTTTTGGTAATTCACTAAAAATGATACTACTGGAACCAAGCCTCGAGCTCAAGCATCTTATACATGCCTACAGTTCTCAACCTTCTCTCTAGATATATCCATCTTCTAGGATTACCCATAAATAGGTTTATTTCTATTCCCTCAGTATATGTATCCTATATTCTAGGGTACCCCCACTATCCAAAGATGGGCATCGGAGCAGCTTCAATAGATAGTGGAATCTGTGGTGGTGGTGGTGGTGGATGGATATCAATAGGAATAACATGCTCCTCATTCCCACTCTTATCTCTAGAGCTTGATTCTTCCTCACCTGCACCATCTTCATTTTCTTATTCTTCATCATCATTATTATTATCATCATCATCATAATAGTGAATGCATTTGTGAGGTACAAAGATGCTTTATTCTGGGGGTCTTTCTAGGAGGTGTTGACTCCTCTACAGTTTTTTTTCCGTGACGTAGTTTCTCCCATGGGTTCACCTACCCCTTTACTTGGTATTCTTTGAGTACACCGCTGTACTAGTCGGTATCCTAATTTTTTAACTGGAAACTGGACTTTGGGATAGCTTTTTTTTTTAGTGTTCTTCTTTGGTGTCTTATTCTTTGATGATTCACCCTTTGGATCCATGAGTACCTATTTTCATAAGGTCATTAGTGAATTTGAAGAAGAGGAAAGAAAAAATAGAATGTTTAGAGTCAGTGTACATATACTAGGCTCTATAAGACTAAGGGATACGAGTCATAACCACTTGGTATGACTCAATTGAATGAGTCATAATGTAGACATAGTCCTGGTCAATTATTATTGATCAGATTATGAGTCATCCTAATGAGTCTTAAGGTTAGGCTACGACTCATTACCAACACTTGTATGCTAACCAAAAATATTTTAGATTATGCACCAAGTTATTATGACTCCCAACTATAATTCGTATGGGATGATTAAGACATATTTTGTTGAGTCATAGTGATACCAAAACCCACACTTTTATAATCCTCCATGTTATCAGTGGTCACAAGTCTCATAACAACTCGTTAAGTATCTTTGTGACTCATTAGGGTCCTAGTATCCACTATAACATGGAGGTTTCGACTTAGTTAGTTCCAATATTCAATCCCACCACACTTGACATATTCTAGTCCATATGAACACTTCAAACATTCACCCCTAAGCAATGTTTAAATTGCAACATCTATTTTTCAACTCCCATTACCAACTACTTAACAGAATTTGAATGAAAAGGACTCTATCACTATTACATGGATATTTTTCCATCAATAAATCCAAGTACTCATAAATACTCAAAGAACAACTTTACTAGATATAATATCAAAGAATAAGTCACTTACTTGTTTTCTTGAGATTCAGATTTCTTAACTTCAAATGACTATAAACTGTATTCTTTGAGAATTTAGAACTTTTGGAGGATTTTTTTGGGTGATTTTGCATTTTGGGGCAGAATGTGGAGTGTTCTTGAGCTTTGTATCCAAAAGAAATTGAGGGAGTTCGGAAATTAAAAAATTGGGTGCCCAATTTTGTTGCCCTTTTTATTTTAAAAGGGTTAAATCGCGATTTGGACCAGATTAACCCATGAGGCCTGATATGTTAGGCCTTGTTACAAATATTGAGTATGACTTGTAACCTCAAATTATGGGTTGTAGACTCCCTCCATAAAACACTAGAACATTACCTGGGTCCCAAGTCATTATGACTCAAGGGGATGAGTTGTAATCAGTCACTATGATTCGTTTTGAGAGTCATAATGAATCCAGAGACCAAATACCTCAAAGTGATTTGAGTTCTAGGTCCTTACAAATTTTTTACATAGGTCATAATGTCTGGTTATGACTTATAAAGTGCCTCGTATAGCCTGCTATCAGAATTTTTTTTGGTTTACTCTTGCAATCTCCAATCTTGCATATTGAACAAGTATGTTACCCTATAATCCAATGAGTACAAATCATGGGTTTTCTCTTACGAAGAGATTTATTTAACATCGGAGCATGACATGTCTAAGTTAAATACTCAGAATTTACCAACTAGCCTCATGGATTGCTTCTTATGCAGCTCTTGATCTAATAGCGCAACATGACATGATTTCCTTAGTTACAAAGACTTTATGAAGGTTCATATCATCTATCACCTTCACTTCTTTGGTGTTACCCAAAGAGTGCTTAAATACTTACCCATTAACTTTGTATGAGACTTTTCCATTCTGCTTCAAATCTATATAACTATATGGGAACACTCTCATGACAGTAAATGGCCCATACCATCTACACTTCAACTTTCTTGGAAATAAGCAAAGCCTCAAAATATAGAGTAATACCTAGTCACCTTCTCAAACATTCTTTTCTCAAGTTTTTAATCATGATGCATCTTCATTCTCTCCTTGTATATCCAAGATCACTCATAAGCACACAGTCAAAACTCATCTAACTTACTCAATCTCAATCTCAATCTCAATGGTGCCTTGTGCTCAAGTTTGACAGGAAAGTGGCATTCCTTTCTATACATAAGATAATATGGGTAGGCCCATTAGGAGTTCTATAAGTTATTCGGTAGGCGGATAACACATCATCCAACATTCAAGACCAATCAGTCCTAGTGGCATTTACTATTTTTGCCAATAAGGACTTGATCTCTCTATTCGAAATCTCAACGTACTCGCTCTTCTGAGGGAGATACAGTGTTGTCACCTTATGCTTTACTCTATATTTCTCCAATAGACATTTGAATAGGAAATTGTAGAAATTCAACCCACCAACACTGATAATAGAGCGTAGAGTACCAAATCTAGAAAAGATAAGTTTTTTTAGGAATGTAGTGATACTTATTCCTTCATTATTGGGAGTGCTATCGCTTGCATGAAGTCCAGACCCCAGCATATCAAATTACTTTAACTCTAAGATAGGGGTTATAGAGAGTTCATGGCGCCTCAAAATATTTCCTTAACATTGTCATTGGTCACTAGTTGCAGCAAATTCATGAGCATCTATGTAGATTGTCAACCAGTAGTACCCACACTGCAAGATCTTATGGGTTGTGTGGGTTCTTCCATGGTGACCCCTAGCTGGTGAAGAATGACAAGTCTCAAGAATGCTCACCATCTCAACTTCAAGTATGCATCTATGAATAACCCCATCCATACAGAGTTAGAAGAAATAAGGTTCATCCCATAAGAATTTCCTTACCTCATGCATGAATCTCGTTCTCTGGTAGAAGGATCTAGACAAATATTTTGGAGGAAGATAACTTGTCCAGTTATTTCTATGGTTAAAAAACCAGGGAATTAGGACGTGTGATGCTTCCAAAATTTTCTTGCCTAGAAAAGTATCATTGATTTTACGCCCATTCCCTACATTCTGCATTGCTTTATTCTCAAGTCTAGACAAATGAACAGTAACTTAGTTTTTTAACCTTTTGGTCTTTTACCTCAAAATCAAACTCTTGTAGTAAGAGAACCCAGGACTAGGCTATCCTTCATCTTTTACACAGTGGATTAATCTAGGATATGCATCTTTATTCGCTATCAAGTATCTTAGGGTTGCATGATTTTTATGCACCATAATCTTAGTGCCAATTAGATAAGACTAAAATATTTAAAATACAAAAATCACTGTTAATAGCTCTTGTTCAGTTATAGTATAATTCTTTTGAGCTAGGTTTAATTCCTTACTAGTATAATAGATAGGGTGTAGAACATTTTCTTAGCTCTGGCCCATGACAGCATCTTGGACCACACCTCTTGTATCACACATGATCTCAAATGGCAGAGACCAGTTCGGAGATACAATAATAGGATCCAACACCAGCCGCTCCTTCAGGAGCTCAAATACTTTCAGACATTCCACATCAAAATGAAACTTCACCTCTTTCTCAGGGATTTTGCATAAAGGATTTGCAATTTTTTAGAAATCAGTGATGAGTCGCCTGTAGAATCTAGAATAACCTAAAAAAATCATAATTCCCTTGACTAAAATTGGTGGTGGAAACTTCTCAATCACTTTATTTTTTACCTTTTCAACCTCTATGCCTTTTTTGCGAGATTTTGTGCCCTAGAACAATTCCTTCTTTCATCGCAAAGATGTAATTTTCCCAATTAAGCATCAAATTTTATTCTTCACAATGGAGTTAGTCATCAAAAGAATCACCAACCACAGAATTATCATCCATAAATACCTCGATGGTGTCTTCTACTACGTAAGAAAAGATAGACATCATGCATCTCTGAAATACGGCCAGAACATTACACAACCCAAATGGCATTCTTTTGAATGGAAAGGTCCCATATGGGTAGGTAAAGGTTGTCTTCTCTGATCTTCTGAAGAAATTATGATCTGATTATACAAAAAATAGCCATCCAGAAATAATACAAACCCCTTCCTATGAGTCTATCTAGCATCTGGTCCATGAAAGGCATTGGGAAGTAGTCCTTTTGGGTCTGTGTTCAGCTCCCTATAGTCCATGCACACTATACAGCCTGTGACTGGTCTCATTGGCATACACTTATTCATGTCATTTGGCACTATTGTGATATCGCCATTCTTCAAAACACATTGAATAAGATTGGCCAACTCGATTTCAACAATAGGTTAAACAAAACCATAGTCCAACCACTTAATGATTTCTTCCTTCCCAACCTCTTACATTGGAGGATTCAATCATCACTGCAGCTCAATACTCGAAATGCAGTTCGGGTTGTAGTTAGATTTTATGAGTGCAGATTCTAGGTTGAATACCCACAATATCTGTAATAGTTTATCCTATAACTTATTTGAACTTCTGTAACACAAACAATAACACCTCTACCTTATATTCAATCAAATCTACAACAATAATCACTGGGAATGTGTTGTTGGCCCCCAAGAAGGCAACATAAATAAGGCTGGAGAGCCTTCAACTCTAATATTGGTGGCTGTTCAGTTGATGGACGAGCGGGGGTAGCAGTTGTATTCTTCAAATCTAGATCGAGCATCTTTGGAGCATAAGTATATGAACCTCTCCCATACAAAGTACCTACCATCTTATCATATTCCTTTATTCCATCACTGTAGAAATTCATAATCACCGTTGTTAGTGATTCAACACCCAGCCACTTTTTAACTGGAATGGTCACTACATCAATTTCATCATCATTGGTGTCTAACATAGACAGTACTCTCATATCGTCTTGCTGCTTCATTGGTTGGCATATACTAAAGGTTTCCTATTTATCATTGAGTCTGACCCTCATCTGTCCTAACTGTATATCTACCAACACCATACCTATAGCTACAAAGGGTTTGCCCAAGATGATAGGGGCTTAGAAGTCCACCTCACAATCAAGTACCACAAAATAGACTGGAAATATAAGGGATTCCACCTTCACCAACACATCCTACAAATACCAACTAGATTTATCACAGTCAGATCAGCCATCAACAATCTCATCGACGTTGGTTTAGGTGCTCCTAACCCCAACTGCTTTAATACAATCAGTGGCATAAGATTAATACTTGCTTTAATCATATAAAGAATGAGCTAAGTTGAAGGACCCAATGGTGCATGGAATAGTGAAGGATCCAAAGTCATTCTTATTCTCTACCAACGATCTAGAAGCAATAGCACTAGCATGATAAACATTGCCAGCAGTCTCAAAGCTTATTATCTGCTTTCTAGTGACCAGATCTTTCATGAATTTTGCATAGCCAGGTATTTTCTCAAATGACTCTACAAGTGTAATGTTCACAGATATCTCCTTCAATATATACCAAAACTTCTAATATTTACCATCTTCTTTCTTTTTTTCCAGCCTCTAAGGAGATAAACGGAGAGGTCTCAAAATAGGTTTTAGAATAGGATCCTCAACCTTAAACTTACCTTTATTTTCTTACTAATACTCTTAATTTCAAGTGCTTTCTCAACATCAAATCTGTCAACATTATTCCTTAACTAAATCTTAGCGGGCACGAGCAGATCCCTGGTGGCTTTACTACTCTGAGTGGTAATGGCATGGTAATGACTATCATCTTTTGGGTTTTGCATTGTATTACTAAGAATAATAACAAGCTGCCTTTGATTCAATGTGGTTGATATTTGGCAAAACTGTTGATCCAATTGTTTGATCATCGTACCATGCAATTGAACTTTTGATTCACCCTTGATAGTCTGCCTTAATCTTATTAAGACAGCTCTGTTAACTTTCAAGGCCTTTTACTAATTTCGACAACAATGCTTCCATTCTAGACTCGATATCTCAACTACCTACTAGAATTTATCTATCACTCTTCTCTTTGAATCATCCTTCCACCTTCAATCACTAACTCGTTCTTTTTTCTTGCCTTGGTACCTATCACCATAATAGTTTCAACCTTGGATTCCTTGCCCTTTGGCTTGAAAAAATGCCACTTCATGATCTAAATACTTTTGTTCCTCATCTGTATCAAACTCATAAGCTCTGGAAGTAGATCTATGTTCCCTAACTGCATTCACCTTTTCAACTGTCATTTCTTCAAAATATTTTAAAAGCAGCCTAATATAAATTTTGAGCTATGCAACCTCTTATGTTGTTGTATTATCACTTGCTTTGTAGTTATTAGCATGTCGAATAGCATATGTACCATCTCCTTTATTATCCTCTCGAGTGTGCCATGTTCGGTTAGCGATTGAGATCTCATCTAGAATCTCTTAGTCCTTATCCTAGTACAAACGCATAAGTACACATCTAGATATTGTGTCTTCCATTTTCCTAGAGCTAACATTCAAGGATATATAGAGTATCTCTAATGGATTGGAACCTGAAATTCAGTGATAAGGTACCATGCTCAACGTATTTTTGAATTGAAACCATGCTTCATACATAAACTCTACAAATAATTTTTGGAAATTGTAGATCTCATATTTTAGCTGGAGCATTTTGGCAGAGGGAAAGAATTGATTCAAATACTCTCTACACAGCTTGTACAAAGTCATGATTGAGCCTCTAAGAAAAGGGAAAAACCATAAACTCAATGCTTCTTAATCCACCCCAGGGATGGTATATAAAGTGCATACCCCAGTAAAATCGGCAAGATGCATGTTTGCATCATCTATTACTGCCCCTAAGAATACACCCTTTATATTCATTAGTTGGTTCCTTGTACTAGTAATATCAAACTTTATACTAGGGGTAAAGAAGTTGGAATAATGCCCCTAAGAATACAACCTTTATTCCTTTTCGATGGAAGATCATAGTACGCTTGTTTAGATAAGGCCATAAGTATGAAGTAAGATTTGGGGCCAGGTTTTTATTTATGTGGTGGTTAGTTTAATTTTGTATGTGTATGTTCTTGGGGTAGCTCGTGGGAGTGATATTGATAGTGGTTTAGAGAATATGTGAAATATTCCTTTATGAGTGTTTGCTTTAAAGATCATATGGGGTTATAAAAATAGGCTTGAATGACATGTTGAGATTGGTGTAAAGGAACGCTATATGCTATAGTGACTTCATAGTAAGAGTTCAGAGTAGTCATTGAAGTGGTTAGGCATGTTATACTTATGATATGATCTTTAAAGAAGATATCAAAGATTGCATCATATGGTTTAGAATAATAGAATGGTCTGGCATGTTGTATTTTTGTGACTTAGAGTTAGGCTTGATCACGGTGAAGGGATTAAGTTCTTTCCAACATTAGTAGAAAGATTTGTCAATGCTCATATGAGAATTTTAAGTTTAGTTGAATGACTATGATATTTAAGGAGAATAGTATAGTTAATTGATATTCAAGAAGTGTGCTACGATTGAAAGTAAGAAGGTGTAATGCCAAAGGCCTGGTAATTCTATCCTAATTTTGGAGTTATATTCCTATGTTCCAGACTGTAGAGTAGTGTCAATGTGGTGATTCCTCAGTTGGATGTCTTGTGTAATCCATACCCAAGATTCATGGATCCCTATTACTGTTATAATTTCTTTAGAAAATTGTGATGAAAAGATATTCCAGTTAAGTATGAGGGTGTAGTATAATTCAGTTTATTTGGCCAATAAGTCAGTTTAGAAGTTAGATTCCCATGACTTGTTTTTCGTCTTTGTACTTATTCATGCAACTCGAAATCGCAGATATGCTACTATTCAAAGATAGAGTATACCAGTAGTTGCAAGTATATCCTAGTTTGTGCATCATGAATTAGATTCAGATTCCAGAGGTTCTATTATGATTCAATTTGTACGTGACCTGTGCATCTCCTTAGTTTTCTGAGCATCCTAGTGAATTGACCATTCATAGAGGGACATAGGGTCCCAATGGGGAGATACCCAATTCAGTTGCATGCATAGATTCTTATTACAAGCTTCACATCAGTTATTATTGCATATTTAGCCATACGTTGATACGTTAGTTCAGTCAGATATGCATACATTAGAAATGCATGTTCAATAGAAAAGTTCAGCTTATCAGTGTATTCAGTCCTGCATTCCTGAGAAGAACTCGTTCACAGATCCATACATTATATATTCATGATTCAATATCAAAATTCAGCCTATGAGTCGCTTCAGTTGTGCATTCCATGCCTCAGCTATGCATGTCCGGCATAAGAATTTAAAACATCAGTAGTTCCAATCTTATAGTCATGTTTTCGATCAGTGTATTCTTTCTTAGGGAACATATCATGTCTGCATTATCCCAGACACTTAAGACTTCAACATTCTATCCATCATTTAGGGAATAATGATCCCAAGGGGGAGATAATATAACACCCCGCATTTCAAGTTAGAATAAAAACCTTGACTCTGACGCGTTGATAATCCCAGAGCCTTAAATCCTATGCTACTTTGGCATGTTAATTAATTGTGTAGTATGTGAATCCATTTGAGAATGAATTTAGACCATAGAGGTCCTTCAACTCAAGGATAGAGAGCCAACTAGAAAACCATAGGTTTTCGAGTTAGCTTTCCAAAGATACCAATTTTTCTAAAATCCGGCATCTGAGCAAGAAGTTATAGCTTTTCAAAGTAGAATGCATCACCTAACCAATCGCACATGGCCACTGGAAAGCATACACGATAGCATAGGCAGAACCTATGTAAATATAGGCAATAGCATAGGCAGCGTCTATGTATATATAGGCGATAGCATTTGCGGCTCCTATGTAAATATAGGCGATATCATATACGGCGCTTATGTAATGATTTCAAGTGATTTAAACACTCTGTTTTTGGGGCAAAATGGTCTTTTTCCCACCCTTATTCAGCCATAAACACAAAATTCAGTCCCCAATTTTCCAAAATACATCCACATTCATCTTAAAATTCTCAAGAACACTCCCAAGGATTTCAAACTAAAAACCCAAATAAATAAAGATTCAACCGTGGGTTTTCAATATTGATTAGAGATTCAGAATCCCCAATCCACAGGCTTCAAGAAGCACCCAATTATTTCCGAAATAGAGGTACGCAAAGTTTTCCTAAATTATCATGGGCATAGAAAAATCATGTTTTAGAATGGGGTTTTTGAATCTACATATATATTCCTGTATTAAATGTTCTAACATCATATTTTTGGTCTTTTGACCTTCCCCAAAGTGATTTGAGAATATGAATGTATGAAACCATGTATTTAAGAATGAATTCTTATTGAGAGCATGATTTTCGGTGAATTCCCTCTTATTATAAATTTTTCAGATTTTACAAAGCATATGAATTGTTTTGTAATGTATCGTTGAAAAGCAATATATGAAATGATTGAACTCTTGTTATGACTTAAAGGTGGTTTTAAATCAGTAAAGAGGGAATCTAGCATGAATGTTTAATGTTCATAATGCATGTAATGAAAGAGTGCATGGATTTGCTAAAGGCACTAGACCACCATATGTTGATGAAGTTTTTGCATGATTTTGACTTGAGTTTCGAAACATGAAATCTTCTATATCAGTTGCATGTTTTTGGTGGTCTAAATTATGATTTAAATGAAAGATTTAGCTTAGTGTATTATGGCTCAGAAATCATGACTTGCAAGTCTTGGTATGACGATACCAATTCAGACCAATGCCATATCAGACTCAGACAAATAGATATTTCAGACTATCATGATTTGAGACATTCAAAATGTTGCATGTACAAAAAAGGTTTAAAATGGGCATACACAGATGTTAGGTGTTTCTTTGAAGGGGGCTTGAGTTCAAGCAACTCATTTTCTAAAACCATGGTTTGCCGACTTGGGTATATTATTATACGCTAACTTAAGTGTCGTATGGCGTATCAGATTTAGAAACTCCAACCCTTCCAGCATACTAGGGTTTGAGGCTTCCCCGCCGAGTCAATGGTAGATTCTATATCACCCGTGGAATATCAGACATGTAGGGGATACCACAAACTCAGAAGTAATACACAAATAAGAGTTTGAGATTTACAGACAGGTTACATGTTTTCAGAAGATGCCCATATGTTTTCAGAAACTGTTTATGCATAGTTTTTAATGAAAATTTGCTCTCACGTATATATATGTATATATGTTCAATTACTCTATTTTGTATTGCTTCGCGTGCCAGTACAATTGTGCTGACCCCCCCTTCCTCCTATGTACTGAGGCACAGTCTGGGGGTCCAGTGTCTTAGAGTTCACTTGGTGAGTCTTCTTTGGTTTGGAAGGCCTAGTCATTTATGTATTTAATTCAGTATGGTTTTTGGTCTGCTGGGGGCCTTGTCCCAGTTATTCAGATAGTATGTCAGTAGAGATTTCACAGACTGTTACAGATGTTTATTAAATATTGTTGGGCATGTTTTTAGGCCTTTAACTATTTAAAATTTTTGACCTTGTTTCCGTATTATTGTGTCTAATCCATATTACTTTGATCATATTAATTATGTGCATGATTACCAGATGTACAGAGGGCATTTCAGGCCTTTGGGTTTGGGAATGCTCATCATGGCCAGGGCCCCAATTCGGGTCGTGACACACTGATACAATTTATCTCTGAATATAAATTAGAGACTATTCTAATACATAAGAGAGAGATAAGTAATACTCTGAACTTCAGGAGCTTACTTTAAGTATTTGAGCCATGGTTTCTCCACATCAAGCAAACATTAACGGCGATAACTCGTACTATGATCTGCAAGCTGCAGGAGGAAAGTATAGGTACCAAACAAATGGTACTCAACAGGCAACTGTCAACTGAGCTCCAAAGATAAAGCAGATATATACATCATATAAAAAGAATACTACACTCAAGAGTCCATAAATCATATAACAAGTCAATGAGAAAATTAGGAACAACTATCATGTTCATGTCCAAGAGCTAACATAATAAGCTAAGGAAGCATCAGGGTGAACTATCCTATTACAGCTATATTGAATATACATTAATGCTATACTGTATATACCAGGTCAATGTATAAATATAGAGTGAAAGAAAGATATATAGTAATATACAAGATAAAGTAACAAATATACAAAATAAACAACAAGGAAGGGATATACGGTAGTACCATAGCTTCATATAGCTAAATATATATATAGGTATAAGTACATATGAATGCAAGGTCATCTCAAAGCACGAACCATATCATCATATTCTTATTCTGAGACCTCATTATACTACTGTAATGATTTAAATACTATCATACTCAGGGATTCTAATCCATATGGCTAGACATGAAATAATTATGCATAATAATGCAATGGTATGATAGAAGAGTCCGAAGATATACCTCAAATCCTAATTCCAGATCAATGACCTATCTATTATAAGGTACCAAATTAATAATGATCATAACAATGATAACAACAATATCAATAACAGTGTGCATAACCAGCTACTTCGCATAACCAAATACCTAAATGAGCCTATGCATACCCCCAGTGCCCTAGGCTCTAAAGGTTCAACCAACATACAACAACATAAGATTTATAATTCACCTATATCTATGCAACCATCCCATATCAGTTGATAAATATAGGTGCATATTGGTGATAGTCAACGTGCAAGCAGGAATGAATGCAAATTATACCATCGATATCATAATTCATCATAATTGTCCTCAAAAGGACCATTATAATCTTAATAAATCTTTGGCCTCGTCGGGTATCAATATAGTCTCAATAGTATCCTCCGGATTCTATCCATGGATTAATATCATCACAATATTCTCTATCCTTGACGAGTAACAATATTATATTAATAGTATCCTTTGGGCTCAAATCAATATCATCTTAATAGTATTCATTAGACTTGAACCACGTATCAATATCATGATAATATCCTCCAGACTTGCCAGGTATCAATAACTCATCATAACTATCAACACATAAAAATAGGCATTCATAATATCCTCCGACTTTACTAAGTATCAATATCATCTTAATAGTATTCATTAGACTTGAACCACGTATCAATATCATGATAATATCCTCCAGACTTGCCAGGTATCAATAACTCATCATAACTATCAACACATAAAAATAGGCATATAATTGGTGCACAGATACAAGCTGATGTACTCAGAATCGTAAAGATGTCTATCTTGTCAATACATCCCAAATACTCCTTATTAGCTAACCAACGCTTATGATTATTAAACCGCTAATTCTCTATTCATCACTGGACCATAATCACTATTTATCAACTATTCATTGCTATCAACTAATTATCATATATCCGATAATCATCATTGGCCAACAAATTACCAATTATCATCTAACCATCTGTTATTAACTGACACCAATCATTAACTAAGTATCATTTACCAACTAATTCTCATTATTCAACTAATACTCATTATTATGTAGTCAACATTATTAACTCGATATTATCTTCATTCAGACATTGTTATTAACAAGGTGTCATTGTCACTAACTTCCTTTATCATCTAGCAATATTAATCCATATTAACCTTACTTAACAACTAATCGAAATCATAACTTTGTTATCAATATGAACTAATCATTATTATAGATAAACCCATTTTCATGGCCACGTATCAACTCTAATCGTTAGCTACCATATTTCACCTAAGTAAGGTTCATTAACTAGTACATTCGATTTCTAGACATCAAGTACTAAACCACCTAAAAGACATCTAGCTATCACTTAGCTTAACCCTCAATTAGGAAGAACATTTATAAGATCATATTTTAACTAGAATTATATGAATTGCTGATATAATAATAATGTACTGAATCTATACATGTCATCACCAGTATTCAATCAGTGAAATAATAAGCATCATACCACATCTTCCTCCATCCCATACTAGAGAGATGTGTATACAACCATATAAATTAATATTCATAAACTGTAGTCACATCATTTACAAGGATAAACACTTCTCGACTGTTGCATAAATATCATAACATGGCCCATGGCCTATTAATTTATGTGGAATAGTCACAACATCATAATCACTGCTTTTGGACCATACATATATCAAGACTCATATTAGTAACCATATTCATAAGTTGTAGCATATCTATAATTATCTCCCACATAGGAGGCATCTCACATATAGAAGGCATAATATCAATGAGTACGTAATCATCTCTCATATAAGACGCATATCTCATAGAGGAGGCATAATATAGATGAACATGTAATTAACAATATTATATGGTATATCAATAGGTCATACATCATGACATTGAGGAGTATCACTTCTCCAGGTCAATTTACATATCTGAGAGGAACACCATCTCTATAGGTCCAACAATCATGACTAAATCAAATAGCAACTCTATAGTCCAATCATTCGGTCTAAGAGAAAATAGCTTCTTTATAGGCCACAAGATGTATCTAGGAGGAATATCATCTTTAAATACCCAATATAACTTTCACAGGGAACATTATAACCAAAACTAAAAGACATAATCTAGGAAGACCAATACAAGTTACATGTTATGAAGTAACCTTATTCAAAGGTTTTCCAGCCTTATCTATGCCTAACATCCATAACTAAGTCTATAAGACTTACCCAAATCTTAGGCCTAAGTGGGCCGAACGATCCCACTTCTAATCCATAATTTGCATGATTAGGAGTACTATGCCCCAGACTAGGCTTAGGTATCAAGTTCATCTTCTCGAAGTCAAGTAAGCCATATTCAAGACTAAGATAGTAATTTCAAATAAAAATAAGGGTACTCAAGTCAACTCTACCCAACTTACAAGTCTAAAACTACCACACTAGCCCATTAAAACTAAATTTGAAAATTATGCTACAAATGATAAAACCATATTTCAAACATATCATTATATCATATCCATATTATAACTAATCTAAATTAAAAAAGGAAGGAAATAGGTCACAAAAGGAGTATAAACGTGTCATTTTATGGGTTTAAGACCCTCATCTAATCCTCAAGCATCACCAATCAAGGCTAAGTCATTTTACTTAATTATCATGCCCAATATCAAAATTTATACGCAGTATGTATCACACATCATTTATGAAGATAAGTAGATAGAAGCCTACCTCAACATCAAATCACAAAACCTCACTTCATGTACCACATGCTCGTCTTCACTTTACAATCCTTAAAATGTCATAATACTATCAAAACCTTAATCTACTCATCAATACGAGTCTAATGATACCCATATTTCACTATTGTCCTTTGGGTCCAAAAATGATACCGAAACCCTAAGTGGGTCCCACATATAGAAAACGAGTTTTCAAGGCCAACCCAATTTTTACACATAAACAAGGAATCATAACTCTCAAGAAATGGGTGAAAATTTAGCATACTTTGGGCTAAAATCACGCCCCAATCTAAATTGGGGTTTTGGGTAAAAACTATGAAATTCAAGCATGAATTCTAGAAATTCTTACCTTAATCTTGAAGATAATCACGATATAAGTAGGTAACTAGGCTCCCAAGTCAGCCCCCCCTCCCCCATGACCAATTTTCAGTTGTTACACTCATTTTGAGGTTTCTAGGTCTTAATGGTCAAGGGGAAATGCCCCAAATGCCTCTAGGGACATTTTTATAGCCCCTATAGCTAAAGAGATGTTTCTATCACAATACTACATTCTGCGATCACGCTCCCGCGATCGCACACTATTTGTCCCAGTCGTAGTTTCACTAGATGATAGCAAACTCAAAAATAAGTTTTTGACCCTCGAAACTCATCTGGAATCCAAATAACATGATCCAATTGTGAATTTTGAGTGTAAACCACATATTGAATCCATTGGAATCATCAGATCTTTCATCAGAGATCGTATAGGAAAAAGGTAGGGCCACACCTATAGTTTTATCACTTTTTATAAAATCAACTCAATAGGTCAAAATGAGTTTGAGAGCCTTAGGACCTGAACAAAGGGTATCCCTAGTATAAAATCAATGTTTTGGACGTGATGACAATGTTGGATTTTCCATCTGAGGTCGTTTCAACTAAATATGTGTACCACACCCATTCTTTCCAACTTTTAATTTTCTGACCAATAGGTGTAATACCTCGCATGTTTATAATCCTGTGATTCATACTTGAGTACATGACTTACAATGAATATCCTAGTGATGGGATAGCTTATGATGAATTAAGCATGTTCATATGAGTCACCTAAGGTAATACAAGCAAAGAGTTTTTGAATTCATCAAGTTTTAGTGTTCGATTTTGTAAGGGTCATCTTTGAACCAGTATAACTCGATGTTAATATGGTATTTTGGCTGATTTATACCCATAAAATTGTACAAAATCAAATTATCTTTCCAATGACACAAACTTTGCCTTAATCCAATACCCGAACAAAAAGCTATGCCTATTTTCGTGAGAGACAGTAAGCATAGGCGATTGGTTAGGCGCCGCCTAACCCAAGCATAGGCGATTGGTTAGACGCCACCAAACCCAAGTATAGGCGATTACGTGGGCGCCACCTAAGCCAATTCCATGTGTAAAAAACACTCTATCTTGAGTTATTTTAAAGGTAATTAAGTCTTTAAATACCCCTTACACGTCCCTAAACTTAACCCTATGAAATATATATCTTCTAAACATACTAGAACCCTATTCTCATTTCAAAGCTCATCATCCAAGAGCACTAAAGGAGAAAAACAACTATGGTTGCATAAATAAGCTTGAAGATCCGATTTCAAGGAAATTCCTCCGTCAATCATCAAGAATCTTCCTTCTAAGGTATGCCTAGTGTTCATCTATGGATTCAATTCATTCATAGAGTTCAAGAATCAATCTTTAAAATACAAAATCATGGTTGATTGTAGTGATATGATCATACCCATGTTGATGCTTGTTTGTTTTCCTCTTTTTTATTATAAAATATGATTTCTATATTGTTGGGTGTTGATGATCATGTTGTTGATATTGGGTGATTCCCAAGATGGAATCTTTATATGTTTTTATGAATTCATGATATTATATTAGTTAGAAATAGGTAAATTTGGTTGTTCATAATGTATAATTTGATGATTTCACCTATGCTTAAGATGTGCATGTAATGGTGAAATGTCAAAGGAACAAGAAACCATGCAATATAGCTAAATGGTGACCAAGTGAAGGATTCATGATATGCCCTTACGTTCCAATGACTTATATGTTATTAATGTGCCTTGTAAATGTTTTTGAAATTCTCATGAACTATTCTTATGAGATTATGTTATGTTTACTTGCAAATCCTACTTATGAACAAGATGCATGATAACGATGCAATCCACATGAACTTCCATACTATTATATGTGTTGCCAATATGATTATGCAATGAACATGATATTAAGATTGTGTAAGTACTTCCTTGTGATATGAAATCCTTTCCATGCAATACATTGTTGATAACCATGCTTAGTATGAGATCCCTACTTATGATATTATAAATTATGGAGTCTACTCTTAGGATCAAATCAGTCATGTGTGTTAGTTTCCTTCCATAGAGTCCTGGGGCTACTTGTACCCAAAAACTATAGCTCTGTGCCTAGATCCATGTCATGTTTCACGATATCCAAACTCAAGCTATGAGTCCATAGACTTCAGTCAGTCATTTGACTTAGGAAAATCTCATGATCTTAGTTAGTTGTCAGATATCAGTAACATTTCGCCAGTCAATAGAATTCACTAAGATCAAGTCATGTACAGTCAGTTATTCATGTCCAGTCCCTCCAGATGGGAGTAGAGGTTAGCACTGAGTGAACCCAAGGATGGGAACTCACTCGCCAGTTCAAGGTGTGATTCTTAGTAGCAATCATTGAGTTCCAGAACTACGTAACCAGCGTAGGTTGAGACATCTTAAACTGTCAGCTTAGGGTTGATGAGGTGGCTTGACCCATCAATTTAGGGTTTCCACCATTCTCATTGAGTACCCGCTAGATAAGGTCACTCACAACTGTCCTTACCAGTGGCGCGGTATTGATACCCCTCCAATCTGGGCAGAGATTAGACCCCAGCTTAGTCATAACGGCATACGCGGAGCATATCAGTTAAATACTACTTCCCATAGTTTCAGTATCAGTCTCAGTAAAAGAACTCGGATAGTTCTTCAGATTTTAGTATATACCGGAGTATCAAATACAGTTAGCCATGTTATCAGTTTCAGTTTCAGTGTCAGTCATGAAAGTTATCAATAAACCATGTATTAGATTACACGCCATGCTATCACGTATTCACGATCCCAGTTTCTACATATGTGTGTTTGCACTTTCACGTTCATATTAGTCAGTCAGTGTTGTTCATAAATGAAACCCTTTATGTTCAACCTACCTTCCTTATATACTCAGTACTCCAGTTGTACTGATGCATTTGCGCTATGGTTCTTTCTTTTCATGTTACACCATAGGTTCCGAGACACGAGCTCCAGCCCAGCAGTAGCGGTAGCGTTCCAGTCGCAGAGACACAGTGAGTCCTCATTGAAGAATGGATTAGACTAAGAGTTTAACTTATGATTATGCTCACTAGCATGACATGAATAATGAAGAAAGGGGACTATTCCTAAAACATCTTATAGCCTCCCGTACATAAATGTGGCATGCAACACACCTATGTACAATAGTTTGCTAGATGCATCTTTCAGACTTCCTAGGACTCTATTGAAACTTAGGCTCTCATACCAAGTTTGTTACACCTCGATTCACTAAACCGGAATGCTACACAGTGCTCATGACCCTGAGGGACCACAATTTTACCCATGACTGATATTTGTACCTCTATACTACTAATCATAATCTAATAATGCGGAATACATGGAACTGTAAGGCCTTAAGGTTCAACTGAAGACAATCATGTGGGTGAAAATACCCAAAATAACTAAATCTGGGCGTAAATCTGAAAGTAAATTCAAATGCCTCTAAACTGTCTAAATAAGGAGTTGACGGAACATGTATCCAACTAACTCCGTAAAACTAAACTGAAGAAATAAATAAATGGATCAAATCATAATGTCCTCAAATCACTATAGTTTTCTGCTATCTATGAGATTTTACATGATATTGAATTAGGATTTTTCACCCATTGTTATTGATTGCAATATCTTGATATTTCCCATGAATTGAAAGTCAAATAGCATGATTTTGCATTTTTCTTAAGAAATTGAAGTTGGGTTTATACCCTATGTTGTTACTGCATAAGAATTTAAGAGTTTCAATGTTCTAGAAATTGAAGTATATAAGTATGCTGATATTTTGAGACAAATTGTTGTAACTTGCAGATTTGTACATGAATTATGAATCTATATGCTATCTATTATTCATTATGATGAGTTTTAACTTGATATTAAATTATGGGTCATTAAGCCCTACTTGAGACTTGAAATTTTATGAATTATTATTCTATAAGCACCCATGATTTGAGTATTCTGATATTGTTGAGAAATGTTTTGACCTAATGGTCATAGATTTTTGAAATCTACTTTACCACATAAGATAACAAATTTGATTATTGGATTCTTATGAACTATGAGAATATTTTGAAAGTGGATTTCCATGAGATCAGCGAGATAAACTAAAGGGAGTAGTATTTAGCACTGAATTGGGTAAGTTACCATAGTTTCTTACGCCAGAACTATATACCACCATAGGTTTCAGATTTTAGGCCTGAGGACGAGATGATTGGAATCGAGGCCGAGATAAGTGATCACTGAGTTGAGGAAATACTCCTTGGCAAGAGTATGATGCCTCTCCCCAATGTGAGGTTTCTTCCTTAGGAGGATAAGATATTGGACTCTAGGTAGCTCTCATGGTTTCTGTCGTTTTAGAGAACCCCCCTAAACTAAAGTATTTTCCATTGAGATAGAATAGTTTCCCTAAAGCTTTGAGATGAGATATTTTCTAAAGTGAACGAATTGATTTTGAGTATTTTCTAAAAAAGGAAGTAGTTTTCTGTACTAATCAGAGTTGTTCATCAGTTTTTAAGCCAAAGTCATATGATTCTAAGCTCCAAGTGTTTGAGTTCAAAAGAGATATAAGTTCTTGGTCAGTAAAGAAGTTTTACTCTCCATGAGATATATGCATGAGTTGAAAGTATTGTTTAAGCTTCTTTCATACTATGAGTAATGAGAATAAGAGGAAAGCACAAATTTTAAAGCCAAAGTATAATGACTCACGGAATTTGTGTTACATCCTTCATTCTACATAATTTATGAGCTTTACATTTTAGACTTATTCAAGCCATGTGAGTCATTCCAATTTGCATTTAAGTATTTGAATATTTATGTTATTACTTTTAGTTCAGTTTGAGTTAGTTGGGGACCTGTCTCAATGGCTCTCGAGTTCATAGAGTAGTAGAGACTTTATCAGACTAGTTATTAGACTGTGCTTATATTGAGATTTCCAGTATTGTTGTCATTTGGATCGAGTATTACCTTCGTATTTCCATTCATTTCATATGACAATGCTAGTGTTTTCTGTATTCTTTCTTTAATAAGTTATTATGAGAAGTGATAGGCTCAACGGGTTAGCTTGGGGCTACTTGTAGCCCTAAGCACCGTGTGATGTCTCGGGAGGTGATTTTGGGTCATTATATTGTTGCGTCAAGACCCAACTTATGGCTTAGACGTACTCTTTTCTTTTCTTCCTCATGCTTGGTCTCCATTTTCTTATTCTCTTCTCCCTCTCGGGTGTGCATTCTCAAGGGTAAAAAAATTTTCAACTTTAGCCTTTTCAGGACCATCAATTTCCATCTTGTTAGGCTGTAGTATTGGTGTAAGATCCCACAAAATCCTCGTCATCTAAATCCCTTAAATGATTCCCAAAGAGTTCCTAGACTTACAAAATATAGCTAATTGTTGGGATTTACTCATTTCTAGAACCTCAAAACTTTGAGGATTTTATTACCAACCTTCCCAGCCTTTGATAGTTGATATTTTAGGTAATTCATAATTCGGGAGGTCAATGGGTGTTCCCGAACAAGTTTCAAATTTTTTGGACCACGTTAAGACCTCATTTGGTGTCCTAAAATAGTGGAACAATGCAATCTTTGTGTGCCGTGTCGTCCATCACGTTGGTCAAATTTTGTGCAGGAACTGCCAGTCAAAGTACTGAGGCTTGGTGCGATCTTGGAGTGATGCATTGGAGTGACCCCCAGTTTTTCAGCTTTTAAAATCCGTATTCAAGGAGGCAATTTAGTCATTTTACCCTACCACCAATCAGTCATAACACGAAATCAAATACTGAAAACACCAAAACATAATCTTCATCTTTTAGATTCACCGAGAACACTTTCTAGGGTTTCACCCAAAGTTCAAGAAAACTCAAGATTCAACCGTCGTTTTTCAAAATTTCTTCAAGAATTGGAATCCCAAGACCAAGGGCATCAAGAATAGCCATTCAAAGTCACGAATAGAGTCACAAAAGTGAGAGTTCTATCAAAGTCCATAATCTAAGGTATGTGGGGATTGAACAAGAACACTTCTTCCATTCTTTTGCCCAAAGCTTTGGTTCTATTAAGGAATTTCATATTTTTACAAGTGAGTTTATATCCAATTTACTCTATTTTGAGTTTATGAATTTAGAAATTGTTCAACTCTTGGAATTACATGTTATTTCAATTAGTTATGCCTTGGATTGAGGAATTATGTGGTGAATTGTATTTCCCATTGAAAATTGATATTTTTAAGTGTTTCAAAATTTGAAGTCGAGAATTAAACCTTATTATGAAATTTTGATCATTTGAGTATATGTTGATGCTTTAAGTCAAGTATAAGTTATGATTTTTCTTGAAGGTTATGTGTTTAGAATAATTTAATAAGGAAGTACTTGGATTCTTAAAGAAAGATTGCTTTTGAACCTAAGCAAAGATAGGAATCCACATTTTTATGATTTGAAGAAAAGAAAAGCATAATTGGCTTTCATTATACATTAGTGTACTATTTTGAGGTGGTTTTGCTAAATGTTCTGAGCCTAAGTATGGGAGTAGTGTTTAGCCCCGATTTGGATTTGATTCCAAGGTTTTGTGCCCCAGAACTATGAGCCACCGTAGGATGATAATTTACCCTAAGTGGGTTAAGATAAGTCGAGGTTCTATTCCGATGGCATGGGTAGAACAGCTCTCCCTAATGTGGGCAAGACGCTGGACTCTATGTCAGCTCATATGGTTTATATTGGTTAGAAGAAAATCCCAAGTTCCCAAAGAGTCCCACGGTTCCATAATCATAAGTCTTTGAATTCCTAAATTTTCAAAAGAAGTTCTTTATTCTCCTTAAGATAAGAGTATAAGTTTGAAAGTTATTGTTTTGAGATTACTTTTGTTGCTTTCCAAGCTTTGAGAATAAGAGGAGAATACAAATTTTAGAACTAAGTATAATGACTCATGAAATTTATATTACATGTTTCATTGGTCATGACTTATGAATTTATATTTCAGACCTATTCAAGCTATGTGAGTCATTCATATTTGCATCCATGGTTTCATAAAGAGTAATGATATTGTTTACTTAAAGCATACACCCCCATATACTCAGTACATCCACAAAGTACTGATCCACATATACGTCTATGTGCTATATTATCTCATAATATGGGTTCAACTGCTCAGTCACAGCCACAACAGTAATTCTCGAGTACCTTTAGCTACACTCCACAGTTGGTGAGTCCTCATAGTTCGAGGACCTATTTCTTAGATTTTTAGTGTTGATATTAGTTGTTTTGGATTTCAGTTCAGTCGAGTTAGTTGGGGATTTGTCCCAATGACTCTCTAGTTCAGTAGTAAGTAGAGGCTTGTCGGACTAGACTAGTAGTTGAGTTCCAAATTTTAAGTGTTGAGTTCTAGATTTTTAGTATTGATTTTCTCAGATGATTATGTCAGTTGTTTCGATTCAGATTTGATATGATATAGTATCTTTTCTTGACTTATCTATCCTAAAGTAAGTGTTAGAAGTAGTAGCAGGCTCAAAAGGTTAGCTTAGGGCTAGTTGTGGCCTTAAGCACTGTGTGACATTCTGGAATGAGATTTCGGGGCATTAAAATTAGAGGCTTTGATTGCTCAATGAGGGTTTCAGAAGAGGCCTTTGGCGAACTATCCACCCCACACTTTTCCCATTCAATAACATTGATCATATATTATTCTTTATTTTGGGACATTATGTTGAGTGCTTTGTGAACTTTAAATATCGCCTATTTATCCTTTTACCTCATTGTAAGTATGCCTTCCCTCACATCAATCAATGCTTCTTCGGTTTCTTAAAATGGGAGTCCCACGATGATTGGTGTCTGTTCGTCTTCCTGAAAGTCTAGAACAATAAGGTCAGCAGACATCCTCAATGATTCCTTTTAGATAGGCAATGGACCAGTCTACCAGCTGTAGATGCACAGTGCACAGTCTGGGCTCACCCAAATCAAATGTCTGTAATAGAGATAGGGGTATCAAGTTGATACTCTCCCCAAAATTACTAAGTTCCTTCACCACCTTGTTGTTTCCAATCTTTATGGGGAGCGTAAACTTTCTAGGGTCCTTAAGCCTTTTCAACATCTTTTCTGTCATTACAATGCTACACTCTTCAGTGAGTGCTACCATTTCCATATCGTGCAACTTTACCTTATTTGCAACCATATACCTCAAGTACTTAGCGTACTTGGGCATACCTTGCAAAACATCTAACAAAGGTAAGTTAATGTGAAGATCTCTGAATGTGTCAAAGAACATCTTAAGCATGGCATCCTCCTTTTCTTTCATTTGCCTTTGAGGGAAAGGAAGTGGCAGTATGTTCTTCTTCTCTGGTTCAACAATATTAACTTTCAAGTACTCAGACCTCCCTAACTTTTTAGCAACTTCATCAGAAACCTATGAGGGAGTCAAATCAGCATCTACCTCCTTTTTTTCCTTGGGAGGTTCTCCATAAAGCTCTTTACCACTCCCCAAATTGATTGCTAAAAATCTTCTTAACTTTTCTATATCTCTGGACAACCCACCTTGAGGTCTTGTATTCAATGCTTTCTATAATTCCCCCAACTGGAACTCTAAGCTTCTCTAGGCCGCTTTATAATTTTTTACATCAGCCAACTGTGTTTGATTAGCTAGAACCTACTTCATCATCTCTTTCAATTTGCTAGTTGACTGATTTCCTTATGCCTGTGGTTGCTGAATTTGGTGTTGTTGTGCATTCCTGGTTGAGTCTTCCACTTCTTTTTGTAGGCATTACCATAATTTGTCCTTTGAGCATTGCCCACATACATTCCCAATTTAAAATTTGAAGCACACATGGATATTGAATAGCTACTATTTCTGTAGACTTCACACCAACCTGCAGCTTGTTGGATTGCATTAACTGTAATTATAGGCTCTGTAGTTCTAATTTTCAGGCTGCTGAACTGAGTGTTTATAAAATTTTGTAATATATAAACCTGAGCTGATAACTCTATGAATTGATCGAACTCCAATACATCTAAAATTATTTTGGTGGCACTCCTCAAGTCTAAATGCCATTTTTGGTTCCCTATGGCTATGCAGTTCAATAAAATGTATAGCTCATTATATGTCATCTCAAGAGCTTGACCACCTACAGCTGAATCTAGCAAAATTTTTATATTGAGATCAAGAGCCTTTACAAGAGAATAAGGAAGTACCTCATTAGACTAATGATAGTATGGACAGTCTCGAAGAAGAGCCTTAAACTACGCCTAAGCATGATAGAGATTCCCCTCTTGCTTTTGTTTGAAGCAGACTATCTCACTGTTAAGTCTTGTAGTATTATTATATGGAAAGAACCGAATAAGGAATTTTCTAGTCATGTCCCATAGGTGATTGAGTTTGTCAGTTTTGTATTCAACCACTTTTTTGCTTGCCCAATCTGTGAAAAGGCAAATGAAGTAATCCTCACATAATCTACATACACACCAGTGGGAATGAATGTACCACTAATTTCTAGAAAATTCTACAAGTGAACATCTAGATCTTCATGTGAAATCCCTATGAACTATCCATTGCTAATCAAAAGTTATACCATATTTTGTTTAAGCTCGAAATTTTCTCCAGTTGCGGGCTTCGAAAATATGGATGTCAGATTGATTAGAAGTTGGATTGTTAATTCTTTAACTGTCCTGCACACTACTTGTTTATCAGCCATGATGGCAAGATTCTCTTGGTCTTCTTGGATTTATAGAATTTGGGGGAGAAGGATTACTTCTCTCCTTTGTTGATGGTAAAGTTGCCCAGGTTTGGAACTTGGTTCAACCAAGTCCTGATCCCTTGCCAGTTTACTACTTTATAAACTCGCTTCGAGCAAATACAAAACCAAGACCAAGTGTAAAAAACACCAAATAAATGTAAAAGTAAAGGTAAAATAAACAGGTGCCTAAATACAAGTTTATGACAACGGCGCCAAAAACTTGATAGCGCCTAAGCACACACAGAAGTGTACGTGGTCTTATCATGTAGTAAAGTGGTGTAATGAAAGCCAAGTATCGATCCCACAGGGACTTGATCTAACTAATATTCAATTTTAGTTTAACTTCTAAGATTAATTTGATGCAAAGGTAACCAAACAAGAGTTTTGAATATTGTAAAATAAAGTAAAGGAAATTATACGTAAAATAATGTCTTGAAACAATCAATGGAGTAAAGACCAGGGTTAAAGAAATTTGAACAATCATACTATGTTATTAACTTCATTCATTAACTTGTTTATTTTGATTGTTGATTCGTAGGGTTAATTTTAGGATAATGGTCTCCCAATCTCTAACCATTTACTTAAGTTGGACATTACAACTACATCGTAAGTGGGGATGTAATAATCAAATTAAATTATTTAAGATATTATCCTACATGGTAATCAAGTAAGGCATCTAAGTACATCCCTATCCTAGATTCTAAGTTCAATTCTTTATTTCATAAAAGAATAAAAATCCAAACTTTGTTTATTCCCATGTTCTATCTCCCTATTCCCTCTCCTGAGATCACAAGGGTGACAATAGATGCATCTTTTGGATGATCAATCCATAAAATAATTAAATTAATAATAAAAAACAACCAATAATGATAAGCAAATTTAAATAAAATTAATTCAAAATAATAGTACTCATGTTCTTTGTATCAACCCCAAAAAGAGGGTTTTTAGCCGATAATATTCATAATCATGATCCAAATTATTGAATACATGTTATGATATAAATAAAGTTAAAGAAATAATTTAAAAAACTAATAAGAAGTAGCAGCCTCCTCAAAATAATCCATTACATAACAAGTGTCCCTTGAATTGTTCAAATCATCCCAACCGCTTAAGAATTGTACAAGATTTCTACAAAGTGTAACTTATTCATAATGATCCACAGCTAATTCTTGTAGGAATAGTATGTCATATATGTATAGTGGAAAAATACCTAATTCTTGTAGGATTACAACAACTTTACATGATCCAAGATATTATCCCAAGCTTCCAAACCGTTTATGCGTGTATTATGTTTATAGTGGGAAAATACCTAACTATGTAGAAATATGATATATTTTCGCCATGCTTGGCCACAGTGATGCGACACGTTAATCATCGCATTGGTGACAGTGACACATTGCATTGATGTATTTTTTGGGAGAAGAGACACGACGAGTTGAGATCACGTCGGCTTACTGGAATTAGCCTCCAAAATTTGTTCTAAGTGTTGAACGTACTATCTTTTTTCCATGCCTTTTGTAGTGTATTCCAAATGAATTTCAATCTTTTTTATCATCAATTTATCACCATATTCATCTCACAAAGATTCCTAAATAATCACACACCACAAATTAAAGATCAAAACAACACAATATCCTCAAAGATGAATCAAAACAAGAGCTAAAATTAGGCTAGTTCCCATAATCTTCAACTTTATGTTCCAACTCTTGCCTTAATTAAATTGAACTTTCCCTTTACAAAAAAGTTATTCCACTTATAATTAAACATTAAAACAATTTGGAACCTTTTAAACACAATAGAATCGAACAAAACCAGTAGACATACACCTAGCTCAAGCTAGTAACACTAGTTTTCCGGGTAGAACTCTAAATGACTTAATTAAGTACAAACTTATTTGGAAAACATGTTGCACATTGTAATCATGCACTTAGACACTTATATGATTATTTATATCATGTTAGCACATAAATGACATGAATTATCCTCAAAATAAGGTTAAATAAGCTAGAATAATAATGCTAAAGTTCATAAATACACCCAACATCACACCCACAGGTGAAAGGGCAAGCAGAATTAACCATTTAGACTTTGGAAGATTACTGCAAGCTTTTTTAATCGAATTTGGTAATAGTTGGCAAGAACAATTACCTCTCATTGTATTTGCGTATAATAATAGTTACCATTCTAGCATTGGTATGGCTCTATTTGAGGCATTGCATAGTAGGAGTTATAGATCTCCTATCAGATAGTTTGAGGTTGGTGAAGTGTAGATGTTTGGCGCAGATTTGGTTCACCAAGATAAGGAAAAGGTGAAGGTGATCCAGGATAGGCTTAGGACTGCTAAAAGTCGCAAAAAGTTCTATACAGATGTAAGGGAACATAGTTGAAGTTTGAGGATTTTCATTGGTTGTTCTTGAAGGTGTATCCCATAAAGGAATTAATACAATTAGGAAAGAAGGGGAATCTTATTTCCTGATTTTATTTGCCCATACTTAGTTTTTAAAAATGTTCGAAATATTGCATATGAGTTGGATTTTCCCTCTAGAATGAGTTCCATTCATCTGGTATTCTATGTGTTCATGTTGTAAAAATGTATGGGTAATCCTTCGTTGGTTATTTCCTTGGAGAACATTGGTATTTCAAATTATTTTTCCTATGAGGAGGTCCCGGTGATGATCTTGGATTGGAAAGTTCATTAATTTTTAATTAAGGACGTGGCTTTGATATACGTTCTATGGCAGAACCAAATTTCAACAAAGCTACTTGGGAAGTTGAAGAGGACAAGAAGACCAAGTATCCATTCTTGTTTTTTTCTTTGACAGTCATGCTTTAGGTATGTGTGTAATCTTAAAATCTTTGTTTTCTATCTTTATTGAAGGAATATTGAAGATTTCCTTATTATTTGTTTGCTATCTTAAAGTTAAGAATAATGAAGTTTAAGGTCTAATCGTTCTAAAAATGCCTCATCCCATCATTTGAGGATGAATAATCCTAAAGGGGGGGGGGGGGAATAAAATGCCCCGGATTTTGGTCGTTCAAAATTCCTTGATCCTTGTACTCACTGCTCGATTGATGACTCATCATACGTGTAACTCATCGTACCCAAAATAACTGAAACAACCTATCTGAACATACTGTAGTTTTGAAAGACTCTAAAATGTGACTGTCTGAATAAGGAGTTGATGGGAAATATTCCCAACTAACTCCAACTAATAAAATAATTACTGAGATAATAAAATAATGATCATGTTGTCGAAAGATGAAGACTCACTGATAACTCTGACAGTTGAGACTGGAATCTATTGATGCTCTGGAGCTCGTGTCTCTAATCCTATGGTATAAGACACCATAGCGCAAATGCATCAGTACTTTGAATGTACTGGTATGCATGTGAGGTAGGATGAATACATAGGGTTCATATGCATGAACAATAACAATAATAGACTGACTATCATAAGCGTGAGAATACATGCATAAGACATAATAACTAATACTGATACCGTGATAACATGATTACTGAATCTGTATACCGATAATATGACATACTAATAACTGATATATCTGATAACATGAGTGATTATATCTGACAGTCCTATATCTGATGGAACTAGTGGATTTTCGTACTGTATTTGAGTTTACTGTCCGTTTTGAAATGTGAAGAACTATCTAACTTTTATTACTGAGACTAATTAACTGTGTCTGACAGTCGTGATTCTGTAACATGAAATTGTGGAAAGTAGTTATCTAACGGACATGCCCCTAATATGCCATTGTGGCTAATTTGGGTTTCAATCTGTAACCCCTATTGGAAAAGGTGGCAATACCGCGCTACTGGTAAGGATAAGCTATGGGTGACCCTTATTTGATAGTTTTCCAAAATGAGAATGGTAGAGCCTTTATCTAACAGTGCTTATCCACCTCATCAACCCTCATAAAAAAGTGTTGATGTCTCAATCTATGCTGGCTACATAGTTCTAGAATGAAAAGATGACTTCTAAAAATTACACCCTAATTTAATAGTGTCTGTTCCCATCCTTGGGTTCACTCGGTGCCAATTCCTACTCCCATCTGAATACACTCTAAATATGATTTACTGAACTGAACATGGGTTGTGTTACTGAATTTCGTTGACTGACAAAATACTACTAATATCAAACGACTGATTGAGTTCATGGAGATTTCCTGAGTGATAAGACTGTCTGATGTCTAAGGATTCATAGCTTGACTGAGAGTACCATAAAAATATGACATAGCTCTAGGCACACAGCTAATGTTTTAGGTACGAGTACCCCCAGGACTCGATGAAAAGAAATTGACCAAGCATAACTTACTTGAACATATAATTAACATCATAATCCATAATACATTTATAGAAACATTTCATCAAAACATGTGATAGGCATACCTTGTACATAAATGAGGATTTCATGGTATCATTCTAGTTAGGCACTTTTCTTCCTCTAGGCAGTTATTAAAATATATTGTAGGCATGGTACATGTAAACATCATTGTACAATAATTAAATATCATGGTTCAATTTTAATTTCATCATTCAAGGGTTTAGTCATAGGTTTGCATGAATCTATATCTATATTAATTTAACCTACATAGAATTTATAACCCAACATGGAGTATAATTCAATTTCTCATTATCCACATGAACAAGAGCAGCCCAATCATGAAATTCGTAAGAAAATCCATAAACATGAATTTTAAAAAGGGATTCTTGGGCTTCATGAATTAAAAGAGTCCATGAATGAAAACTGTGCATACCTTTGTTCATAAATACACAAATATTGATGGATGAAATTCTTGATTTTGAATCTTCTATGAAAATCCCTAGGTTGTTCTTGAGAGGTTTTTGAGATAAGAGAGTGTATCTTGGGTGAAAAGTGGCTGAATCACATGTTAAAGGGCTTAAATAGTAGTGGAAAATTAACCCTTTTAACCCTGGAAGTGTCTTATAATTTTATTAACAATTTCCAGAATTGGATCCCTAGCACGACATGGCGCTATCGCACCGTGTCACTGAAATTTGGCAATTGGTAAACTGAGGGATGACGCAACATAGAGCCATTGCGTTGCCCCTTCTTTTGTGACCAAAAACTTTGCTGCAAAAAGGAGGAAATTAGGCTGAGACACTGGAAAAGGACAATTTCTATTTTAGCTTGTGGCGCGGCATGCCACTGACCAATATGATGCTGTTTTACGATTGAAACTTGAAATAATCATAACTTCTTACCTGGTTATTAGATTTAGGTTAATTTTATATCGATGGAAAGGTTATTGAATTTTCCATGTGAAAAATATTGAAAATATTAAAAATACTTTAGGTAAAAAAAGTGGATTCATCTTTCAAAGAAAGCTCCTAATAGTTTTGAGACTATTTCAAGCTACGAAAAGGTACGAGGTATTACAATACGAGCCATATTGTGTGGTTAAGAGTCTTGAGAATTATGTCACAGGAAAACTAATGCATATTTTTTCAAGTTCTACTCTGAGTACGAATGACTCACGAAGAGTCATAAGCAAATGTTAAGAGTGGTAGGGTTGAGTCATAAGTTGTTAAGTGTCTAATACCATTGGATTCTCTCATGGATACGACTAGACCATATGATTTGTATGGTCAGGTCATGAGTGGTATCATGGAGTCATAAGATGGATAGTGCGTAGGTGTCTAACTCTTGTTTAGGATATGACTCATGGCTATGAGTCGTATGATATAGTGACGAGTTGGTGGGTTGACTCACAATAAAGGACGTCCTTTCTATAGTTTTTTAGTGTGAGGTACTTTGGAAATTTTCCACTTAAAAATCTTAAGGGCTCACGCCCCTCAAACATATTGGGGCATTCATTATACACTTTACAAGATCAATATATCCTCTTCACTCTCTCAAAATCCTCTCAAACAAAATTTACTAGGGTTTCTACAAAGTGGCCATCTAAGGGTTCAAGAGTCAATCTCTCTCTGTGAATCTTCATAATTCAGGAATGTGACTCTTCTCTCAATGTTAGTTTACTAAAAACATATGTTGAAACATTGTTTATGAATCATTAATGGTAGTTTTGAAACAGAGGTTGAGGGGTTTGAATGCATATCTTGAATATTATTTTCTATCGTTTAAATTTTGGCTATGCATGTTCTAATTATGTTTTCGCACGTATGGTTGCATGGGAGTAGGAATTTTTATTTAATTGAGGGGTCATGATAGACTCCAAATTTGATAATTTTGGCTTTGATAATAGCATGCCCTCAACCTATTTGTAAAATTCTTAATGAAAATGATATTGTCAGAAGTTGAATTGTGTTTTTGAACTAATAATTTTGCATAACCATGATAAAGACTGATGAAGGACTTTGTAAAGGCCTTTATGGCCCTAGACTTATTTAAATTATACCCTTGGGGTTTGGTTGGATAAATCGGTTCGAATCACAAAGGTTAAATTAACTTGATATACATGCTTGGACAATGGGTTCGACTCCTTAATGATTAAATTATAGATATGGCATAATATACATTTGTATGTATGGATGGTATGACGATACCAATAGGCTTCCTATATTTATAATGGGTTAATAAATGATGATGCATGTAAAATATTTAAATTAGGCTTAAGAGTGGGTGTGTAGCTAGGCCATGAAAGTGGAGGACCAAAGGTCTAACACTGGAAACCTCACTAGTCGGTGTGGGAGTCTAAATGATTGTTAGATTTGAGTCCCTTATGTTGCATCTATGAAGAGGAGGTTCGAGTCCCTATATTTTATACATTGGTTCTTAAGTCACCTTGACTATGCCGGTAGGTTTGAGCCCCTCATAAAGGCATATATGGATATTGATATTCTCTGGTTTGTGTGTCTACATGTACTAACTCCTTTCCAGATAGGAGGGAGCTGGGCCTATATAGCCCATGGGTGCCTTGTTTTATAACGGTTATGCTATATAGAGCAGGTTAAGATTTTTGAAGTTCATGCTATGCCTTTCTCCCTGCCCAGCCTGATACGTACTTCATCTGGTATTATGTATTGAATGTTGTATTAGTTTTAAACTATTATCATGGCATTACTTTGTTCCTCTATCCCTAAGTTACATGCTAGAGTTCAAACAGCTAACCATCTTCAGATGTTGTATCCCCACACGAAGTAAGAATTGGTCATACTTCTATATCTTCTGCTCAGTTACTTGGATTCATAATTAGCTAGCAAGTCATATTGAAGTGGTGAGATTCAGATCTTTGAAAGACCCAAGTTCATAATGTGGTTTTCTTTTATGTTTTGACTATCTTTTCTATATTCGTTTAAGCTATTGTCCGGGGGATCCCACAAAATTTTATTAACCTTTTGTTTGTAGAGGCTTTGTTGGATTACTACCAACTTGCTTAGTTTGGTTGATTTTTTGGTGATGGATAGTTTTCTGGTTATTGGGGGTTGGTATAGACATATTGATAATGCACAACTTACACGTCAAATTAAATGCAAGGCAGTTGTTGTTAACATATACCCAACAAGAGTCAGGGTCAAATTTAGGTATATCTCCTCCTCTTTAATTTCATGAGTAGCTAAATAATGATCTTAAGGTTATGTTTGATTAGGTAATAAATTATATGTGGGTGTTGATTATTATTCCAAATAATTGTTTAATAGTGTTGGTTTTTGATTTTACTCTACGATTGATTTGAGAATTGTAGGGAAAAACCACAATTGTCTTGGACCCAACAACATCCTTGAAAAACGGATATGGGTGAAGAGTAATTGCAAATAACACCTTGAATTATCTCCTTTCTTAGCACTGTCTTAGAAATAAGGGTGGTACTTAAATTGGCTATGTTCATGATCATCATGTTAGAAATAAGAATGCTTAGTTTGAGGTCATGGATCGGTAAAATTCTCATGCATAAACATTAATTAGGAGAACATAACCCTAAGATCCCTCTTGATTTGATAAACTTAATAATTTGTTGACCTCAAGGTAGGGTATTTTGTTGATTGGGCTCAACAAATTTCAACATTCAAACCTCCAATTTACTTTCATGTTTGTTTTAGTTTCGCATTACGGGTTAACACATAGTTAACTCTCAACACACATAGGTGTTGAAAGCTAGATCGAACTTCTCGAGGATTCTACCCCAACTCATGATGGGTATATATTGACAACGATCGCCTTGCATTAAAATAATGGTGTACATTTAGGATTATCAAAATGGCACTGTTGCCATGGAGTGAAGCTTTGTTTTCACTATTGCGGTATTTTTAGTGAACTTGGGTTGGTTGTTGAACTTTTCTTTACCTTGTTTATTTTTTTTGTTCTTTTGTTAGGTGATTTTCATAGTAATCACAACACTAGAAGCCACAATAGGAGAAATGAAGGATTATTTTATAGACACCTCAAGGATGAGGATAATCTTAATGATGCGGGGAATGCGAGTGCAATCCGCATCCTATTGGTCTAGGAGGGAAACGGGGTATTCCATGTCACTAGTGTGATGCTCCATATGTTACAATTGAAACGTCTATTCCTGGACAAGCACATGAAGATACAATTATATATTTCAAAAACTTTATTAAGGTGTGTGCCCCATTTGATATTGCCTATATCTCTCCAGAGTCTATTCAGTTGAGTCTTTTCTCGTTCTTTTTAATGGGTGAACTAGTTTTGTGGTTGAGATCTCTACCCACAGAGTCTATTACATCTTGGGTTGATCTTATCAAGGCCATTCTGGGTAGATACTTTCCTCTATCTAGAATTCTACAACTAAGATACAAAATCACAAATGTTCATCAACTTAGTAGTGAGCCCTTATATGAGGTGTCACAAAGGTTCCATGACAAACTCATGAAATACCCAAAAAAAGGAAGTGCCTAAAAAGATGCTTTTCCCAATATTTTATCGGGAATTAGACAAATTGAATAAAACTGTTGTTGACAACGCATCCAGAGTGTCTCTAGTCAAGTTATTCTATAGGGTTGCATCAACCTTACTCGACCAAGTTACAAAGAAAAATAGAGGGTGGCACACCTGGTACTCCGAAGTGACCATAGGGTCTCCCACTACATCGTATGTCAATAAATAGCAAAGGGAGAAGTAAGAGGAAAGAGATGAAAATATAGACAAAGTATTAATCCAATTAGATCTCCTCACCAAACACGGGATGGGAGAACCTTCTAAAGAGGTCAATGTCGTTGACTCTCAAGCTAACAAAAGTTATGATAAGGATAAAGATAAGGCACTAGATAAAGATATAAGGTTCTTGGTGAACCATTCAGGGGGTTTTCGTCCCACCTACTTAAGGCAAGTCGGGAATCAAGGCTGGAGTGACTGAGATTAGGTTTGTGTCGGGCATGATAGGGAGAGAGATTGAGACTGATATTGGAGAGATAAAGAGAGAGGATATGATAGATATGTACCACTTATGATCATGTTAAGAACACAAAATAATGCTTGGTGTACTTAAAAAAATTAACACCGAGGATGTCTTTGCCTATATTTTGATGCTTGTTGAATGTACCAATAAAATGTTAAAGGAGATATAGAGTGACTTTTCTCAATTAAACCAACTGATAATGTCTCATTCGGCCTCCATTAAGCAATTGGAAATGCAAGTTGGCCAAATTTTAACCCAACTTAATGCTAGGCAAAAAAGAGGTCTACCTAGTGACATGGTGATCAATCCAAAGAATAATGCCCATGTTATGGCAATCATCACTAGATGTGGTAGAAATATTGATAAGAATGTGGTTGAGGTTGATGAAAAGTCTCTTGATAAGAAATAAAGTGCTAAGAGGAAGATATCCAAAAAGCCAAGTTATATCGCTCCAAAGTCTGATGAAGTGGGTGATGAGGAACCAAAGATAGTTGAAACGAAGGGTGATGAGGAGTAGACTCCTAGAGGGATTGATGGTGATAAGAATAAGGTAAATGAACCTCAAAGTGTTCCATTGCTACAAAAAAAAATTCCTCCACCCTTTCCACAAAGTTTAAATAGGAAAGCTGACAATTCCAATAACAAAAAGTTCATTGCAAAACTTAGCAACCTCTCGATTAATATTCTATTATTAGAAAATCTTCAGGAGAACCCAGGGTATTAAAAGTCCATGAAGAACTTTATATCCAAAAAGAGACTTGTGGATTATGAGACTATTATAGTGAAACATAGTTGTAATGCTATCTTGTAAAATGCCATGGCATAGAAAAAAGAAAACCCGGGTGCATTTACAATTCCTTGCACCATCGAGATGCATAAATTTGAAAAGGCACTGTCTGACCTTGGTGATAGTATCAAATTGATTCTATATGTTGTGTATCAAAGGCTAGGGTTGGGTACTCCTACACCCACCACCACAAGACTCTTGATGACAGATAGTTCAAATAAAAACCAGTGGGCATATTGTTTAATTTGTTGGTTAACATTGACAGGTTCATCCTTTCAGCAAATTTAGCATTTCTCGATTATGATATTAATCATGAGATACCATTCATACTCGAGAGACCATTTTTCATAATCGAAAGAGCTCTAGTTAATATAGAACATAGAGATATGAATTTTTGAGTATATGATGATGAAGTCTTATTTTTTGTATGGAAAATTGAAAAGCAACCAATGAAGTTACCAGTAGTTTCTATGATTGATGTTTTGGATGAGGAAATGAATCTTGGGTGACCACACCTATGGATCCAACTTGATGATATTTGAACATTGTGCTGCAATGTTAAATTAGGCGTTGGATGGGAGGAAACCCATCATTACCAAGAATTTTTCCCATATCCTTTTAATTTTAATTGTTAGAGAAGTTTTTGTGTTTGTGTTTGATTAGCCCATGCAATTGTTGCACTGTGAAGGTGAATTTGAGAAATTCAAAGGAAATAGATGTAGTGGAATTGAATGGAAATGGAACAGCTTGAAAAAAGGGATGTGAACCTAGTGTCATGTGTTGTAATGACTTAGATCGCTATCGTAATCCTAGACTCAAGTTTACATAACCATGTCTTAGGTATCACAATTGTGGAAGTTGGCAGCGATCGCAGTCCCCTCCCCATCATGATCATAATTCTATGACCGCAGTCGTGATTAGAGATGTTTTAAAATGGATACATCTTAAAAGTAGTTCCCATACTCACCCCCTTAAATTACCCAAAAATCTTTAAGTTTTTATAATTGTAAAAGTTCTACAGTTCCCTATTTGCATCCAAGTTTTTGGTATGTCCTTTTAATTTCTTATTTTATGATTGAATATGGGCCTTATAATTTACGTTTAGGACAATGAGCTACATTGTTGAATTATGTGCTTAATTAATGTCTAATTGATATTGTGTGATATGGTAGCTATTGTTTTTGATATGAACATCATTTACATAGTCTTCAGTACCCAAAATTGTTAAAAATTAGGATGAATGAGTTCTTTTTATTGTTTTTCCATGTTTAAAGGGCATGATTGAGTGTTTAGGAATTGTGTTTTATGCTTTTAATGCCATTCGCTTGTTATGAACAGAAATTGGTATAGTAAATAACCATTTTTAGCTGTGAACATTTCTAGGCGTGCAGACTCAGGTACCGTGATCCTAGTCACCAAACTGTGATCATGGTAGCGTGATAGCAGTCACTAGACTGAGATCGTGGTAAAACAATTGTAATCTACTACCCTGCGATTATGACATGTGAGAGTTGTCTGGCAGGCCTATCCAAACTTCACAATTTTTATTTTAAACCTAAATTTGACCCAAAAACTATTTTTTAGCTTAAATAAGTCGCATATCATTGTTTAACACAATGATATTGATTGTTAATGCTTTATGTTGTGTTCAGGTCTTTAAAATTAAAGATGGAAATTTATGATCAAACCTACTTCACGGTCTCTGAGTGGTAGACTTTATATTATAAGGAAGTTACTACCTAAGAGGGGCATATCAATAGAACAAGTGCCTAAAAATATCCCAACTTTCTATAAGAGGTTGGTAGCCACAGGTTAGAGATGCTTTGCCCTAGATCCTTGCTAGGCCGATGAGCAATGAGTTAGATAATTCTATGCAAATCTCAGTGTAGTAAAAATCTCTAAACCAACTATGATAATCTGGGGCAAGGATGTTTTTTTTTGGGCTGAATAGATCAATGAAGTCTATAGGCTATCAGGTGAGGATATAAGAGGATACAAGGACAAGGTCTATGCCCCCGAAAGCTAGTTAGCTGTGCAGTTATACTCAAGAAGAGAAGTCTCATGGGCCGCTACAAAAATATGAAAAATAATGAATGAGTTCATGACCGAGGCTCAGATTTTATTGACTATCATTTATATCCATGTCTTATGGACTACCGACATGACTCATGTCTGTGTTATACGATTCCAGATGATAGCTTGCCTTATGGACAATATTTCTTGGAATGTTGGTCCTTTATGCTTTCGAATATCTGAAATTTCAAGAACAAACGCAACCCCATGCTCTTGTTTCCACCCGTGATCACTGAATTATACAAGAAGGCTAACGCTAAGGAGTACCCTAGGGATAACTGGATATCCTTGAAGACACCTATTTACCCTTTAAAGATATGTGGCGGGGGTGCCCTTTCAAAGGGCAAAACGTGAAAGATCAACATGTTTGATTACTCTAGTAGGAAACCCTCAGTATGGACATTTAAGGAACTCTCTAGTCAAATGTGGATAGTTAAGGAGATAGTTTCTAATCTACCTTATAAGTTGGGAGAGCCTTCCACCACTCTCCACTCCAACATTGCTAGGACTGATTCTGAGAGGTTTCTTAAGGATTAGAGAGAGCAGGGGGTTACTATTTCGATGCTTGAGTAGGACTACTCTTTTTTGGTACTATTGTATTGGTAGCTACAAGATTCTCCTGACAAGATGAGGACAAGATAGAAGAAAAGAGATAAATTTTTCACCTACGTGTGGAAAAGCGTGAGGGATTGTGGAAAGTTTTAAAGCCTATAGACAATCTTCCTTCCCTAGAGTGAATTTTGATGATGATTTCCTAACTATGTGGACAAATGATGATGAGAGAAAGTCTGATGATGACGATAAGGAAACTGCGAGTGATGGCAACACTTTATATTGTTTCAGGGAGCCTCTTAAACTCTTTTTATACTTTCATGAACTGCAGTAAGGACACTCTAAGATCTTTATTTGGGGTTCCTATGCCCGTATTTATTTCATATTTTATTCATAGGTCTATATTATTTATAATCTTATTTGGATACTTTATATTTTATTTGGATGATTTACTTTTGTTTTATTTGAAAGATTTCATTTGGGTTGTAATATTGGGAATTTTGATGGTGCCTATGATTTATGGATTAATCACTTTTGGTTTTCCTTTATAGTCTTATTTTTCATTGTGGACATTGATGTTGGAGCATCCATTCCCTATGATGGACTGAGTGAAAACATTCTTCAGGCAAAATCATTGTGTTTGGGGTTTTAAGCTATAAATACAGGGAAAGTTTGAGTACCCGTAGCTTTTTTTGATTTGGGATTGGCATTATTCCTGTGGTGATGTCTTAGTAGCCATATGGTTTGCCTTTTAAAGACACCAAATGTGATATGACGGCTTGATTCGGTGCCTACGATAGATAACCTTGTGTGGTGAAATACAAAGCAAGCCCCCCCATCTAAATTTTTTCAATAAAAATTAAGGGCATGGGGTTGAACAATTTTGCAACAACACTTTACCTCTTGTTGTGAATTCGAAATTCCTTAGTGGTAGTGTGTGGTAGATAACTCTTTTTGTCTCTAGAAGGAAATTCAAATGATCCTCCTATAAAATTTTACATGCCATGTGTGGTGATATTAGTTGATCTATTCTCATGCTTACTTGTGTTATCTACAACTTTCCCCATTGGTCTTTCAAAGCTAATCTTGATTACACGTGTTTCGTGAAAAATCTTAGCCTTTGTTTGTGAGCATGGTAATCCACTTTAGCTTATAAAGCCAACCCATGCATGGATGGTATCCCTAGTCACCCTATTTAAGCCTTTGAACCTTTCTTTGGCAACCACATTACAAACAATAAACCATTTGAACATTTTTCCTCTTTTGAAACCTACCCTCATTGTACTTTAAAGTACAATTTGAGGTTAAAATCCTAAGTTGGGGGTGGTGAATCTTGGAAGAGGTGATCTTGGCAAACAGTGTTGTAAATGAGTGTCTAAAAGCTAAGTAATGAAGAATAATAAAGGAGAAAAAGAAAGGGACCAAAAAAATAAGAAAATGCATAAAATTACACAAAGAAAAGAAATGATGAGAAAATTCTTTCAAAAGATTGGTGAACCAATGCGGTAAAGGAAAGCATATGTGTGAATTAGGAATGAATGAAGTGTCCCATGACCCAAAATTTGATTTAATAGTGTTTGTGGAGTTCAAGAATGGTGTAGTCATTTTTATCCCAAATGTTTATCCCACCATTACCCAAACCAATATTATAAGATTGAAAAAGTCCTTTGAGATTTTCAACTAAGTGTTTTTGAGTTAGTAGCGTTTGAAAATAAGGGCAAACATATGGCATAATACTTGTGTGTATTGAGAAATTATTTTTGAGATTGAGTAATTGAATATGTCCCTTGTTACGTGATATAAATAATGGTTTGTTGGGATTTTCCTTCCATGTGGAGACATGTAAACTATTAAAGGTTGCTGAAGTTGTCATATTCTGAAAATAAGGCGAAGGAGTGTAGTTATCCCACCTTTGATAGAGAGTCACCTCTTGAGAGTTAGTATTTGTTGCTTTATTGTTCTTAAAAGTCTTTTGCATCCTTTAAAATGTGATTGATTTTAAGGAAAGTTCCATAAATAGTTTTTCCCATGCTTGTTGGGTAATTGTTAGTGCTAATCAAGTTTGGTATCACTGGTGATCATTTGGTTGTAAGAATGGCTTATAAGTTAAGTAGTCTCATTAACTATGGAGTAGTGTTGCTTGAGGAAAATCAAAGTTTAAAGTTGGGGTTGTTGATGAGTTGTAAATTTTTCATTAATTTACATCCACATATGAGCACACTACGATGAATTAATTGTTTAGATGAGGCAAATTCTTAATTGAAATGCATTAAGTTCAAGTGTTTATGATCTCGTAGGTTATTTAATGAAGATGAGTAAACAAAAAGTTGTAAGAGAAGTAAAGTGAGTACAAATAGTAGGAGATTTGAAGATCAGGCCATGGAGGAGTAAAAATAATGCTAAACAATCAACACTCACCCATTAAACGTGGCATAGTGATCATAGAGTTACAATAAACCCCCAAACCCATAACTCAAGAATCATACAATCATTAGTAAAGTAACATAAATTTTAAATCTATTTACTTAGTACACCTTTGATGCTCTTAAGTTTGGTGAATTAAAGGAAGTGAAAATAATTAGTATCCATACAAATCTTTATGGTCATTTGATCAAGAAAACGTAGGTGGAGGCACTCGTTTTGTTGTTGGCAGTGTTTAGAGAGGAGAGGGAGTTTCAAATTATATTTGGGATGATGTTATTTGAACAAATTCGGGTTTTCCAAACCTTTAATATTAAAATTTAAATGAAAAAAATAGGTGGATTGGGTTTAAGATTTTGACCAAGACAAGGCTCAGGAAAGGGCATACAACATGTATGACAACATGAGTCATTTGGGGGATCGTTTCATTGTCTTTAGATTACCTTGGCCCATGAGATAGTGTTCGAGCCATGTGGGTTTCACACAAGATACGTGAAGGATTTTAGTAAAAGGACTTACTCTAGGCCCATGAGCTAGCTTACAAGCCGTATGGGTGTCACTTGAGCTGTGTGAAGAATTTTTGTAATATGTCTTTTCTTAGTCCCATGAGCTGACATAAAAACCATGTGTGATTTGTACGAGCCATAAGATAACTCGTTGTCTCATACTTCTTTAGTGTTTCTTTTGTTTTCCAGAACTGTTATCACCCTGAATGTATTGAGAAAACAATGATACTAGAATTATAAATGTTCTATTTCAAGTAAAATTTTGGGTTGCCTCCAAAGCAACACTCAATTTAATGTCGTAACATGATGTGGTTGATTTGGTTACTCAGACTTCACCGAATCCATCCCATCGATTTTCTCCCAAGCAACACTTGATTTAACATTGTGGCACAACACATCTTCCCTTGATTACTTAGACCTCATCAAGGTTGAGTTCCTTAATTAGTTTAGTCATTTCTGTAGATCCTAAGTAATGTTTTACATGCTGACCATTTACATTGAACAAAGCACTATCATCTCTTTTCAGATCAAGTGCCCCATGCAGAAATAGTCTTACCATAGTGAATAGTCCAGATCATTGGTCCTCAACTTTCCAAAAATCAAGCAAAACCTCAAATTAACCAACAAGACCACGTACCTAGGCTAAACTTTCATTTTCAATCTTTCGGTCATGGTCAAATGTCATCTTTTCATTGTAAAGTGAAATACTTCCATAGGCTCCCAAGAAAAACTCATCCAACTCATTTAGTTGGTCAAGCCTCAAGTTAGATACTTTATTCTAATCTAGTTTTAGCTTCTTTAGAGCCCACAATGCCTTGTGCTTAAATTTAGTAAGCATGCGACACATTTTTCCATACACTAGATGATAAGGTGACATAGAAATGAGGGTGTTAAATGCAGTCTAATTGGCCCATAAAACATTATATAGATTTTGAGCCTGGTCAATCCTAGTGGAATTCACAATCTTTGCCCTGATGAACTTAATCTTATGATTTGAAGCATAACTTGCCCACTCATTTGAATATGAAAAGCCATTTCCACCCTATGATTCATACCATATTTCTCAAATAATGCATTGAATAATCAATTGTAAAAATGTGAACCATCATCACTAATGATAGCCCTTTGTGTACCAAATTAAGATAATATGCTTCTTCAAAAATAATGTGACACTCTTATCTGTACTATTTTGAAGCACAATTGCCTCTGCCCCCTTTTAAAATATAGTTAACAATAACCAAGATATACTTCATACCATATGATCTCACGAAAGAGCTAATGGAATCAATGCCCCATACATAGAATATGTCATGCTCCAGTACCGTGATCATTGGACACTCATGCCTTTGCAATATGTTCCCCTGCTTTTGAAATTAATCACAAACGCTTGCAGAGTCACAAGTATCTTTATGCATGGTGGGACAATAGTATCCGCCATACAAGATCTTATGTGTAGTCCGCGCACTATTATAATAACCCCTAACCGGTGATAAGTGATATCCATGAGTGATATCCGAATAAGATACTTATCATCTCAACTGCTGGAACACATCTCTGAATCAATCCATCTAAAAAATTTGAAATAAGTATGACTCATCCCAGAAGAAGTTTCTCACTTTAGGCATAGATGTTTTTATTGTTGAAATAATAAGTTTGCTGGAACCACATCACTTACCAAATAATTTGCAAAATATCTATAAACCAGGGAGTTAAATCTTGCAATATAGCCAATACCTATTCATTTCAAAAAGTATCATTAATTTCAAGCTCATTCATTAGTTTCAATATTGTTTGGTCCTTAAGGCATGATAAGTTATCGACCACTTGATTCTCAGTCACTTTTTTATCCTTAACCTCAAAATCAAATTCCTATAACAAAAGTACCCATCAAATAAAACAAGGTTTTGCATCTTATTTTCCATAAAGTATGTAACAACTGCATGGAATGTATACACTATAACTTATGTACCAAACAAACAAGATCGAAATTTCTCAAATGCAAACACCACTATCATAATAGATGTGATGTAAGATCTTCTCTCACGTATGGAATTGGACTGCGCCTCGCATCACATCACTAGCATCACACATAACCTTGAATAGCATGGGTCAGTCAGAGACATAAATATGGAGGATGGAATCAATTTTTATTTTAGAGATTCTAGTGCCTTTAGACATGCCTTATCAAATATAAATTTAGCCTTCTTCACCAACAACTTGAATAATAAATTCATAATTTTAGAGAAGTCCTTGATGAATCATTCATAAAATCTTGCATGACCCAAGAAAATCCGAATACCTTTCACAAAAATTAGTGGAGGCAATTTTTCTATTACCTTAATATTGCCTTGTCTACCTTAATCCTCATCTTTAAAATTATTTGATCAATCGCTATTCCCTCTTTAACCATGAAAAGACATTTCTCCCAATTAATTACTTGTAGTCCCCGAATCTCCTTATGATGTTAGCTAGATGATCTAGGAAATCCTCAAATGAGTCACCTACAATTGAGAAATCATCATGAATACCTCAATAGTGTCATCTACCATGTTTGAAAAATGGACATCATGTAATGCTGAAAAGTCGTTGGTGCATTACACAGATCGGAAGGCATTTTCTTGAATGCAAAAATCCTATATAGAGAAGTTAAAGTGGTCTTCTCTTGGGCCGTAGGATTAATAGAAATTTGATTGTAACCCGAATAACCATCAAGAAAAAAATACCATCCTCTATTAGGAAAATAGTGTATCATTTGATCAATGAATAGCATTAGAAAGTGATCCTTCTTCGTTTAAATTTTCAACTTCCTATAGTCTATACAAACAGGCCAAATAGTGACTGCTGCATAGGAATAAGCTCATTCCTCTCATATGGAACCATAGTGATTAAACCCTTCGATGGCACAGATAGGACTGGGCTCACCCATTTTCGTTCTGCAATCGAATAAACCACACACACATCCAACGAGTTGATGATTTATTTTTTCAGCCCCTCTTATATAGGTGGATTCAATCTTCGTTGATGATTAATACATGGCACATAGTATGGATCAAGTTGGATTTTATGCATATAGATTCTAGGCAAAATCCCAATAATATTAATAATGAACCATCCAATTCTAGGCATAGGTGGATCATTTATCATCTTGCCACTACTAGTAAAAAAATTCAAGCAATGACTATCATTCTTTGAATTATGGATGGTATTTCTTCGAAGAGTAACTTTTTAAAGCTAATTTAAGGCAGCAAAAATCTAACCAAACTATTGCTCAAGCTATTTTATAGGGATAACATGCAATTCAACCTTCTAGTTAATTCCTAAAATATCTACCTTAATTTTCTTAAGACAATCCTCTATTTTTCTGCCCTTTTCATAATATTTGCTAGCATGTCTTCCGTTCACAAACTTCTCAAACCTGAATCACGGATCCCAAGTAGAATACAAAGGCAATTCTTATCTTTGTAGTCATCCTTTCTCCTCAAATGACCTTTTCTGTCCCTACTTCTATCTCTATACCCAAAATTATTATAGTTGTTATATCTATAGTATTACCTTGATTTCCTTGACTATAGTTCCAGTTTTCTTAGTTAAACACTTGTTCCTTGGCTTAAAAACTCACCACCTCTCTTTTAAGATACTTTGCCTCTTATTAATAATTTGAATCGTCATACCTAGGTGCCTTACCTTATGAATAAACTGCATTTACCTTCTCTTCTCCCACTGTAGCAAATTTTTTTATAAGCAACCCACTATCAGTCCTCAGTTTTGAGATCTCTTGAGCTACAATCTTATCCAACGCTCTCAACTATGTGTATTCTCCAATTACATAAGTGCCTATGGGTTTGTACATATCTCATGTGTGCTACCCTTAGTTTGTCTTTGTGATTCGATCTAGGATCTCGGAAAGATGCTGACACATAAATGATCCACCTATGATAGTGTCTGCTATAGACTTGGTGTTTGAATTGAAGGCTTTGTAGAGGATATCAAGAAAATTTCTATCAGTCATTCCATGATTTGTAACATACTGCAACTTAATGAATGTCAAAAAAGTCTCATATAGTGCATTGGAATTAAACTGCCTAAAATTATAAATCTCATCCATCAACTGCAATATTTTGTAAGGTGGGAAAAATTAGTTCAAGGAATGAGTCCTTAACTCATTCCAAGTAGTAATAAATAAACGTGGTAATTAGCCAACCATAATTTAGCTTTTCCCATCAAAGAAAAAGGAAACAACTTTAGTTTAATTATCTCTTGAGTCACTCTAGGTAGATAGTAGGAATTCCAAATCTTTACAAGGTTTATGACATGACCTGAATCTGGGCCTTGTCGTAATAGGCATCCCAAGTCCAACCAGGACTGACGACCACCCCCACTACCAAACCCAACAATCCAAACACATACCCTTAGTCGGATGAATTCTGAACATTTACAAAATAGCGTAATTGTCCAATTTTAGACTCTGGGATAGGTCCATAACCATCTCCGATACAAACAAGTCCAACCATCCAAAACCAACCAATGACCATACAATACATCCCATACCAATTTAGTTACAAATATAATTATATATATCCGAAAAAAGGGAACATTCACAAATTAGATTTAATCCACCGGTATCAGCCTTAATACCAATGCCAATTGTAATGCTAACACTACTACCGACACCACCCATACCAACCTATAGAAGTTCCACAAAGCCTCTAACAAAAAAAAATTTCTAGTTGGGACATGCCCCCAACCATAGAAAAAACTAATATCCATAAAATAACCAAAGTATGTAAATATATCCATGATATGAAATGGAGACTTCCAAAATATGGAATCTCACCACTTTAATACAACCGAACTGATACCGAGATCCAATCACTATATAGAAGGAGTAGAATGGCCGATTCCTACATTGTGTAAGGATACAGTCGCCTGAAGATGGGTTAGCAGGTGAACGCTATCAAGCACTCAAGAAAAGCATAAATAATACCAACCATTGAAACCAAGTAAACCTACTATATGCATTCCCAACCATGCGTATACATAAATATATATATATAAACAAATATATATATATATATAAATATTTATATATATATATATATATATATCCAGGCCGGTAAAGGGAAACGGGTTTAGCATGTATTTAAAACCATTAACCTAGGTATTTGTGCTTAACCTTCCTTGAACCACCCATAGGCTATATGTGTCCAATGTAACCCCCTATACGGGCCCCGATGCATGTAGCCACACGAACCGAAGACACCATATGAGTAGAGGATTCCCGAGTTCCTTTTGCTCTCCATGATACATATGTACAAATGTACTTAGACAATTCTCATGTACCTCATAAGTCTCATATATGGTCTCCATGCCAAACCTTCATTTTTGAAAACATGAGTTTGTAGTGTTCGTCCGTTGGACTTACACCTTCATGGTTATCTATCACACCCTGCCATTATTGCCCAATTAATAACAATTACAATCCAACCAAACCACCATTCCATTTAATATTAACCAAGGCTAGAAGTAGTGGTATCATCATACCGACTATAGATTGCAAGCAACGTCCTTAGCCAATCTTTGAAAGAATAAGGGATGCAAATGTACCCATAGATTACATTATTTAGTTGACTTAGGGAATCCCATGAACCCTACAAGTGTTTAAATATGATGTATTTACTTGGGGGATTCCCTTGTACCCCACAAGGCTTTCAATTTGACCAACTTTCAGTTTAACCAATCATGCCCACAAAAACCTTACCATTTAAAAAATCCAAAACCATGTATGCCATTCATGGTTGCATTACCAAGTTACACAGAGCAATAGTTACATTAGAATTCCAATAATTTAATCAAATACAATCACATAGGCATTTTATCAAATATGTTGAGGGCATAGTGTTTCCAAAGCTAAAACCAATTACCAATTAACCATTCCCATGCAATCAATTATTAAAACCACCACAATAATATGGAAACCATAGTAAAACACATGGGAAAATCATAACCAACAAATATAACAAAACACCTCAATATATATTTGAAAAATCAAAACCATACAACATTTATGCCATGAAAAAGAATTAATAAAATATGCATTTAGTTCGAACTAAAAATGAGGGAGGAGTAACTTTCCTTAGATTAGAAGAACATGGAGAGAAATCACCTAAGAATGTCTCCATATTGATCCTATTGATGAAACAAAAAACACCTTAACCAAAAGCCTTGAGAGAATTTGAGAGTGTTTTAAGAGTGTTTCTCAGTGTTTATGATTAGAATAATAGTGTAAATAATGTCCCAAGAGTGATATAAGTCTTAAGACCTTAAGAGGTTAAGAGGGTAAATGTCCTAATTACCCCCAGCTTAAAATGCTTAAGAATCCGAAAGGTGGGAATGACTACCCTACCCCAACCGTACCCTACGGTACAAGTGGTACCTTAGTCTCATACCTAAGTCCCCATCTTGGACCCCAACACTATCCAATATAGTGTCAACCAAGCCTAACCATATCCAACCATACGACTGGTATCATGAAGTTGTACCTTGGGCAGAATAGAATCCCCTAGAACTAAACATGAAGTTGTACCTTGAGCAGAATAGAATCCCCTAGAACTAACTTTAGGGCAACATATGAGACACACCATACAAATCGTATCCTAATATACAACCTGTATGTTCCAATCATACCTTCGACAAAAACCAACCAACCCACACCACCCAACACTGGACAAAATATGAACACCATCATACTAGTTGTACCACATCACACGAGATGTACCCCTAGTAGTATGATGTCCAGTAGCCAAAAACCAAGGAAAATTTTCTAAGGGTCAAAATCTAGGGTGTTTCAGTCTCCCCCACTAGGATCATTCTTAACTAAATGATGGAAAAGGTAGAACAAACACGATTTACACCCTTAAATGCAACTACTCGTACCTGTAAGATAGAAATCAAAGATGTAAGGAAATAAAACTTTCCTTTAACAAAGTTAGAAAAATAAGATGTGATCAAGAACACATACCATTAGCATGAATATCCAGAGCTGAGATCAAATGCCTATACTTAGACTTTATGTCCTCTTCCTCTTCGCATGTAGCCTCTTCCACCTTATGGTTTAACCTTATAACCATAACCTAGGCCACAACCTTGGTTCGCAACTAAAAAACCTACTGATCCAAGATCTCTACTGGGATCTCTTTATAATACAACGAATACGAGATACCCAAACTTTCTAAAGAAACAATCGATGAAGGATTACCTATTCATTTTTTCTAAACATGGAGACACGACATACTGAATGAATGTAGTTTAAACTATAAAGAAACTCTAATTAATACACCACATTAACAACCCTCCTCAAAACCACATAAGGACCAAAATATTAGGGACTGAGCTTTCCTTTTTTTTTCGAAACCGCAATAGTCCATTAAGGGGAGACACCCTTAGGAATACCTTATCCCCAACCTTAAACTCCAATTCTCTACACCTTAAATCCACATAAGTCTATTGGCGACCTTAGGCAGCCTTAAGCTTATCAAGAATCATCTTTATCTTCTCCATAGAACGAATCCATGGTCGAACATATCTGCCTCTCCAAGATCAAACCACCCAATGGGAGATCAATATATTCTACCGTACAGTGCCTCAAAAAAGGCCATCCCAGTATTAGAATGATAGCCATTGTTGTAAGAAAACTCTACAAGAGGTACATGCTCAACCCATTTGCCACCATAACCAATCACACATGCATAAAGAATATCCTCCAACGTTCAAATAGTCCTTTTTGCTTGCCTATCCATTTGCGGATGAAAAGAAGTACTTAGACTAACCTTAGTCCCCAACTCTTTCTGAAAAGACTGCCAGAAGTGAGATAAAAATTACATACCACGATAAGAGATGGTCCAAATAGGTACACTATGCATCTTCATGATGTCATGAATTATACAACCTCACATAATCCTCAGCTAAAAAATTAGTCCGCACTAGCTACGAGTGAGACTACTTTGTCACCCTATCCACAATAACCCAAACCAAATCAAATTAGTTTTGAGATCGAGGAAGACTGGTAACAAAATCTATCTTGACCACCCCCATTTCCATTCTGCCAACTCAATTACTTGATATAACCCACCAAGCCTCATGTTCTCAACTTTCACTTGTTGACACACCATACATTTGGCCACAAAATCAGCCATCCCTCTTCAAATGATTCAACCAATACATCTCCTTGGGATCATGATACATTGTCGTCTAACTGGGATGAACAACGTAGCGCGATTCATGTACCTCAGCCAATATCTTTTCTCACAAACCATCAAGGTCAGAAACACATAATCACCCTTGGTACCTCAAGGTATCATCATCGCTAATCTCAAATACGATAATCTTTTTCCCACCTACATCACCTTTGATTTTCATTAGGATAGGATCAAGCATTTGCTTCTCGTTGATATCTGCACCAAGAGACGACCGAACCACTTCCTGTACCAATACAATCCTGTTTTTAGAGTCTAAATAGTGAACTCTAAGATTAACCAAATGGTGAATATCCTTCATCAATTCCCTCTAATCCTTATCCACATGAGCTAAGCTCCCATTGGCAATGTTTTAAGAGAATCAGCAACCACATTAGCTTTACCTCGGTGGTAGTGAAGACTCATATCATAGTCCTTGAGAATCTCAAGTCATCTCCTTTGCTTGAGATTAAGCACTTTATGAGTGAACATATACTGTAGATTCTTATGATCTAAAAATATGTCCACGTGCACTCCATACAAATAGTGCTGCCAGATTTTCCATGGAAACACCACTACTAAAACTTCCAAATCATGAGTAAGATAGTTCCTCTTATGTACCTTCAACTGCCTAGAAGCATAGGCTATCACTTTCTTATGTTTCATCAAAACATAACAAAGTCCCACTTGGGATGCATTACAGTAAACCAGAAACCCCTCTATACGTTCAGGCAAAGTCAAAACCAGAGCAGAAGTTAACTTGTCCGTCAACCTCTTGAAAATGCCCTCATAAGCATCTGACCAAGAGAATTTCACCGTCTTCTAAGTAAACATAGTCAATAGGGCATCTATAGTCAAAAAACTTAATCCAAAATTTAATCTCCTGATCTGGAGGAACACCAGGAAGATTATCTGGAAAAACCTTAAGAAACTCATTCTCCATCAGAACCAAATGCAAAGGAGGACCTTCTGATCTAGAATCTTTGACCCAGACAAAATAATAGAGACACAATTTGGAGATTAATATCCGAGCTCTAAGTTATGATATAAACATCCCCTTAGGAGCTAGGGAACCACCCTTCCATTCAATAACCAATTCACTAGGGAACCTAAACACAACCCTACGGGTCAGATGATCTAAGGATGCGTAGCACAAGTGTGACCAATACATCCTAAGAATAATATCAAAGTCCACCATATCTAACTCATACAAATCCCTTAAAGTATCCTTACTACCAATAGATACCAAACATCACCATAGACTCTTTTAGCAACCACAGAGTCACCTACTAAGGTAGAAATAAAAAAAGATCTAAAATAACCTTGGGACCAAAACCAAAATACACTTCCAAAAATAGGGTCACATAATATAGAGAAGACCCTAGATCAATTAAACATTAAACATCCCGAAAAAGAGTTTAAACATACCCGTAACAACGTTCGAAGATGCCTTAGACTCTAAGCGAGTAGTTAGAGCATACAACTGATTTCGGCCTGTATTGGCACCAGAAGAAGAACCAGACATAGAAGTAGCACTCTTTGGTATAGAAGCAGATGAAGAGGCAACTAGAAATTTATTCTCTCTTGAAGCACCCCTACCAACCAGATAATTTCTGAGCTTATGGCCTGGTTTGAAATATTTGAAATACCTGTCCCTCCCATCATCACAGAAGCCCTAATATAACTTACCATAAAACCTACAAGGAGGAAAAGATGAAGATGGCTGGGCCTCATGACATGCCTTGGACTTTAGGCCATGTAGTATGGGCACCTCAAGCACACATGAATCAGATGTCGCCTCGTAACCCAATCTAAACACCTATTCACATTATAGGAGTCAAAGTAACTCCAATTTACAAGTTAGGATCGCAGAATAATATTAGAAGTCAACATTAGATACATAACAATAACTATACCCAAGTTCATAGTTATTCATAAAACCACTATGCACAATTGAAGTCAATAAGTGTATATGTCGGGAAAAGCCCCCGACTATACCCAAACCAAGTCTTAAAGAGACTAAGTCTAAAGATAAGGACTATGAGATAAAGGACTTCCAAATGTAAGAAAGCTCATCACCTTTAAGTTAATGCATGAACTACTTGATTGTCTAATCATTGTACAGGCAAAGAAAAAGATGCTTCGGTGCCTACATAGTATGGGGACGTGTCATCTAGAGATAGTTAACGGATAGAACGCTAGCATGTAACTTAAGGATAAGTGATAAGATAGCATCATCAATCAACAACAAATCAATATATCCTATTTTATCACATTCATACACTTATCGATACATATATATATATAACATATACCAATCAAGATATCAAGACACATCCAAATTCTCAAGAATTCATTCATTAGATGTAAAATATAGGACTACCACATCTAGTGTTTATAGATTCATTATGCTTAATACACTAAGGACTTTAGCCATATTAACATTATCATTAGACCGGGAATTTTACCCATGTAAACTCATTCATTATGCTAAGTGCTTTAACCATAAGAGCTATCATTCAAATAAGGGATCCACACACACACCATCATTCAATCAAGGGACTTTAACCATACACATTCATCTAGGAGAGTGACTCCAACCTCATGCCTATTTGTTAGACAAATGATTCTAGACAAATGCCATATTTAGACTTTACCACAAGCCTCTTCCTGAGGTGAGATACTTTGACCTCAAGAGTTTTTCTTAAGAAATAGACTTTACCTTGCATTTTCATTGGGTGAGGGACTTTAACTCTAAGCCATATCATGGGGCAAGGGACTTTGACCTCAAGCCATCACATAAGTCAAGGGAATTTGACCTCAAGCCACTACAACCATCATTAGTTGACACTTGGGACCTTACTCTCTTGTCTATACATCAACATACATTTAATACAGTATTTAGGGACTTTAGCCGTTTAGCTAATTCAACACTATACAAGACCTCATGGTCATTATGGGAGCCTTCATTGCTCTCCCGCTTAGGATCATTCATCTATGAATGATGGGTAACGCAAGTATGAACAAAAGTTAACACATCAACATGCCTTAGCCCCACCTTTACACAAGTTAGAAACAATTATACAACAAGAATGCAGTACAACACATATCATGATCAACGTAAATCAACCACTTTATTTCATTATTCTTGACATTCCAACCCATAACTTATTAAACACCTACTCGTTTCACTACTTAGGGACTCCAACCTATTAACTCATCAAAGATATAAAGAAAATCAAAGAATTGGAGACTTTACTTCATCACCTATCAAGGACATAAAACAATTCAAAGTATTAGAGACAAACCTATCCCAACAAAACACACATCATTTCATAGCATTTGGGATCTGACCCCATGGTCTAAAGAGACATCAATCAATTCACATGCTAGGAATTTTAATCCATTGTTTAATAGAGGTACAAATCAATATCAATCAATGGAGACTTTACTCCATTGTCTTATCAACAAAACAGTAGAAAGCGAGAAGATTAACATAAACCTCCATCACAAGCTTCCAAAATAGGAAACAATTACGGGTACTTAGACTTTATGTCCTCCTCTATCTCCCAAGTAGCTTCCTTGGACTTTTGGTTCCTCCATAGAACATTTATCGAAGCCACATCTTTCATTTGCAATCGGAAAACTTTCTGGTCCAAGATCCTCACCGAGATCTCCTCATAGGACAAAGAGTCAAAAAAACCAACATCTTCCTAAGGGAACAACCAAGGAAGGATCACCCACACATTGTTGCAATAAAGACACATGGAAAACTTGGTGAATAGAGTTCATACTAGAAGGCAACTTCAACTAGTAGAAAATGTTACCAACCCTCTTCAAAATCAAGTAATGACCAACCCTTTTTGCCAAACTAAATTACTCCTTTCATGGTAGACACTTCTAAGAATACCCAATCGCCCACATTAAACTCTAAGTCCCTATGTTTCATATCCGTATAGGACTTTTGGCGGCTTTGGGTGATTTTAAATTTATTGCAAATCACCTTCACCTTCTCTAAAGCTTGGTGACTTAAATTGGGCCCAAGTATTTTACCCTCACCAACTTTGTACCACACAATTGGAGATCAATATCTCCTACCATATAATGCTTCGAAAGATGCCATGCCAATACTAGATTGGTAACTATTGTTCTGGGCGAACTTGATCAAAGGAAAATGGTTATACCAACTACCACCATAATCGATTACACAAGTTCGCAATATATCCTCTAAAGTTTGGATAGTTCTCTCCGCTTGACCATCCATTTGTGGGTGGAAAGTGGTACTAATACACTCTAGTACCCAAACCCTTTTGGACCGACTTCTAAAAGTGGGATAAAAATTGAGGACTAAGATCCAAGATAATAAACACCAGAGCACTGTGCAACTTATTGATCTCAACAAGAAAAAAGGTAGCATATTCTTCTGCCATGTAATTAGTTCTCACAGGCAAGAAATGAGAAGACTTGGTCATTCTATCAATAATGACACAAATAGAATCATATTGATTTTGAGATATAGGAAGGCCAGTAAGAAATCCATATTAGTCGACTCTCACTTCCACTTGGGTAACACAAACTCTTGGTATAGGACGCAAGGCTTCAAGTGTTCAACCTTTACTTGTTGGCACACCATACACTTAGCCACATGGCTATCAACATCTAGCTTTATTTTATTACACTAATAGAACTCTGTGAGGTCATGATACATGTTGGTAGAACAGAGATGAATAGCATAATGTGCTCCATAATCCTCGGTCATGATCCTTGCCCTTAATCCATTAATACCAAGAATGCATAGCCTACCTTGGTACCTCAAGATACCATCACCACTAATCATAAAGTCAGTGACTTTGTATTGACCCTCAATACACTTTATTTTTATCAAGTTCGGAACCAAAAATTGCTTCTCTTTTATCTCAACAATAAGAGACAATTGAGATGACGGATGCAAAAACAAACAGCCATCCTCGGAGTGCGCAGGTCAAACTCAAAGATTTCAAACATGGTGATTATCTTTACAAATTCTCGCTTATCCATATAGACATGGGCCAAATATCCCATAGACAATCTACTAAGAGTATCGGTGACTACATTCACCTTACCTAGATGGTAATGAAGACTCATATCATAGTCTTTCAATAGCTCAAGCCACCTTATTTACCAGAGATTCATTTTCTTTTGAGTAAACACATATTGAAGGCTCTTATGATCGAAAAAGATATCAAAATGAACACCATAGAGATAATGTCACCAAATTTTCCAAGCAAAGACCATGGATAATTATTGCAAATCATGGGTGGGGTAGTTCTTCTCATGAAATTTCAATTGACTAGAAGCATAGGCCACCACTCTACCATGTTGCATCAGTACACAACCAAGACTGACTCGAGAAGATTAACAATATACCACAAAACCATCACTAGCCTCGGGTAAGTTCAACACCGGAGCAAAAGTCAATTTATCTTTAAACTCCTCAAAACTACGATCACATACATCAGACCACACAAACTTGACCTTTTTTGGGTCAACTTGGTCAATGGAGCAACAATATTTGAGAAAATCTCCACAAACCTTTTGTAATAACCGGCTAGAACCAAAAAGCTTCGAATATCAGTTGGAGTCGTAGGTACAGGCCACTTCTTTATGGATGAGATCTTTTGGGGATCCACTATGATCCCTTCATTAGAGATAACATAACCAAGAAAAGCTATGACTTTTCACCAAAACTCATACTTATAGAGTTTGGTGTATAAATGATGATCCTTTAAAGTTTGTAATATGGCATGCAGGTAATCTATATGATCCACCACACTATTAGAATACACTAAGATATAATCAATAAAGATAATGAAAAACATGTCTAAGAACAAATGGAACACCTTATTCATCAAATCTATGAATGCCATCGAGGCATTGGTCAACCTAAAGGACATGACAAAGAACTTATAGTCACCATACCGATTTCTAAAGGCAATATTAGGGATATCTGTGTCAATAATTTTAAGTTGGTGATAGTCCGATCTAAGATCAATCTTTGAGAAAAACTTCATACCCTGAAGTTGATCAAACAAATCATCGATTCTATTATTTGTTCTTTACGGTCACCTTGTTCAATTGACGATAATTAATGCATATATTAAGGGAACCATCTTTCTTGCACACAAACAACATGGGAGCACCACAAAGAGACACTCTAGGATAGATAAAACCCTTATCTAAGAGGTCTTTCAATTGCTCTTTAAGTTCTTTCAACTCTGCTAGAGCAATTCTATAAGGAGGAATAGAGATTAGACGACTATTCAGAACAAGATCAATCTCAAAAACAATTTTCCTATCGGCAGGAACAGTGGGAAGATCATCAAGAAACACCTCGAGAAACTCATTTATCATGAGAATAAAATCTAGAGAAGGCTCTTCTGAGTTAGAATCTTTATCTCAGACCAAATAGTACAAACAAACCTTTCAAATCAACCTTTGGGCTTTGAGATAAGAAATAAACCTTCCCTTGGGCACTAAAAGACCACCTTCCCATAAAATGACCAGCTTATTATTGAATGTAAACATGGCCCTATGGGTCCAATAGTCTAAGCAATCATAACAAGAGTTTAACTAATCCATTTCCTAGATGACGCAAAAATCAACTATGTCTAAATCTATCAAGTCAACAAATGTATCTCTACCACCAAAAGATATCACACATTCTCTTAGACTCTTTCAAAAACAATAAAGTATTCGATCGGTGTAGAAATAGAAAATGGATCCGATAGAATCTCATGACCACAAATAAGATACATAACCATATAAGAGATTACAAAAGAAATAGCAGACCCTAGAACAAGCAAGCAACACATATCACAGGAGAAAAGTCTCAACATACCTATTACAACATAGAGAGATGCCTCAAAATCCTAGTGAGTAGCAAGTGCATAAAAGTGGTTCCGAACAATACCAGTGCCAAAAGCAGAAGCAGAAGAAGACATAACACTCTTTGATACGGGAGTAGATGGAGTAGCAACAGAGGCCCTGTTGGCCCAAAAAGGTGCTAAAATGAGGAACTCGCACTATGTGTGCCCAAGTTGACCACAATGATAGCATCTACCTCTCCCTATCTCACACTCACCATGATAACTCTGACCACAGAATCTGCAAGGAGGGTGGGGTGGAGCTGACTGAACACCCACTAGTCTAAAATTTGGCATCTTATGTCTGGGACCCCTACTGAACTAAGATCGACGAGCACCTAAGAATTATGGGTAAGAAGAGCGAACACTAGCCGAGGAGAATAAACTCAAACTCCCCACTTCTTCTATGGCCACTTTCAATAATTTCCACCTCTACCCTTTAAAGGGCTAAACTTCCTTCCTTGCTTCTTATAAAGCTCAACTTTTTTCTTATTCTCATCTTCCAGTTGTTGCATATACACAATCAACCCATAAATATCAAAATTCTCAATTAACAAGGCTATCTTAATTTTGAAAACTAACTCATAGGACAATCCCGAGATAAATTTATTCATTCTAGCCCACAGGCTAGAAACCATCTCAGGAGTATACCTTGACAATTGATGGAATTTCAAGGAATACTATTGAATGGAAATCCTTCCTTACTTTAAATTCATAAACTCTTCCATTTTTTCCTCCCTCAACTCTTGAGGAAAGAAGCGGTTTACAAAAGTCTCAGAGAAATCAACCTAAGAAGTCAAACTAGCATCAATACCTCTAACAACTTCAACCCTTCCTACCACTAGTATACAATATCTTTGAATTGGTAGGAAGAAAGCTGAACATCCTCAATCTCTGAAGCATGCATGATTCAAAATATCTTCTCCATTTCATCATTGAATCCTTGAAGATCTTCCTTAACCTTTATGCCAGAGAACATAGAGGGGCTAAACCTCATGAATTGGCCAACTCTTATGGCCTTAGAAGAAAAGATAGCCAAAGCACCATGCTCTTCTTGAGAGGCTACCAATTGAGTCAAGATATAAATAGAGCGATTAAATTTAGAATTAGTAGCATCCTTTTGAGGTGACGGAGAAAAATTACCACTCTTAGGAGATGGGTTGGTGGGTGGAACTCCATGAGGATGGCCAGATGGTGCCGCCCTAGCCCAAGTTTGAACTCTAGAAATTGGATGAGCTTCTTCTATAGGACCCTTAGTAGAGTTTTCATGGGTCTCAGATCTCCTTTAAGGCATGATCTGAAAGATAGCAAATAGATTAAGAGAAATTCAAGACCTTAATCTTTGTAACTTGAGACTAAAACACAAAGAATGGAAACATTTCCTAAAATGTCTCATAGCCTCTCTTTTATAAGTTTGGTGTGCTTTATACACATAAAATAGACTCTACATGACATAGTATTATGAACACCCAACTTACCATAAACCTAGGCTCTGATACAAACTTGACATGGCTCAAATTTTGGGCTATGTTGTATGGGCACCTCAAGCACATATGTATCAAAGGTCGACCCTTAACCCAACCTAAACACCTATTCACATCATAGGAGTTGAATGAACTCTAATTCACAAGTTAAGATCACAAAATAATCTCATAAGTCAACAGCAGGTACATAATAATAGCTATGCCCAAGTTCATAGTTGTTCACAATACTTCTATACACAATCAAAGTCAATAACTGCATATATCAAGACAAGCCTATGACTATAGCCAAACCAAGTCATAAAGAGACTAAGTCTAAAGATAAGGACTAAAAGATGAAGGCCTTCCAGATGAAAGGAAGCTCATCCCCTTCAAGTCAATGCACGAACCCCTTGATTGTCCAATCATTATTTAGGCAAAGAAGAATATGCTTCGATGCCTATGTTGCATGGGGACGTAGCGTACAGAGATGGTGAATGATTGTAACGATAATATGTAATTCAAGGATAAGTGATAAGATAACTTCATCAATCAAAAATAAATAAATATACCACATTTTATCACATTCATACACTTATCCATACATATACATATACCATATCCCAACAAGATATAAAGGATCATCAACATTCTCAAACATTCATTCATTTGATGTTAAGTGGAGGACTACTAATTACCGTGCTTATAGGTTCATCATGCTTAGTAAATTTAGGACATTAGCCATATTAACATTACTATTAGACCGGGGACTTTACCCACCTACACACATTTATTATACTAAGGGTTTAGCCACACACACCATTATTCAAACAAGGGACTATATTCACACACACCATCATCAAACCAAGGGACTTTAACTATTCACATTCATCTAGGTGAGGCTTAAACCTCATGCCTATTTGTTAGATAAAGGACTCTAGCCACATTCCATATTTAGACTTTTCCACAAGCCTCTTCATGAGGAAAGGTACTTTGACCTAAAGAGCTCATCTTAAGCAACAGACTTTACCTTGTATTCATATTGGAAGAGGGACTTTAACTCCAAGCTATATGATGGGGCAAAGAATATTGAACTCAATCCATCATAACCCTCATTAGTTGATACTTGGGACTTTATCCACTTGTTTATACATATACACACATTCAATACAATATTTAGGGACTTTAGCCATTTTACCAATTCAATACTATACAAGACCTCATGATAATTGTGGGAGCCTTCAATGCTCAAACATCTCAATAGGCTAGTGCCTTCATTCAGTTCGTCACACCATTATTTTATAGTCCTCAAGATCCTCATAAGATATTCACATTTTTATTAATAGTATCATACCATACTTTAGTTTAATACACTATTCAAGTTTGTCTTTATATTAAGGGACTTCAACTCCCAATTGGTCATTTACCACAACAAGGTTATCATCATACCTTACATGACTCACCATGTTCTTATAATAATATTTAACAAACATTCATACTCATTGGGACATTTCCCTAGTTCAACACATCATCAACAATTGACTAGATAATTCAATTAGACATTTTCACAAATACCTTTTGTGCATATTTGTAGAAAGGTCATTTTCATGGTAGATATCATCAAGACTAGGGTTACTCAAGACCCTAATGTCAAAAAAACAAACAACAAGCATCCACATATGTAATCTACCATCAATAACATTTATCAACACATGTATAAACAATAATCATCATTATTCATTGTTAGGTAGTAAAACCCTTTTTCATTTGATTCAAAACAACAATATACACTTACTAATTTATCTGTGAAATACATGCGTTTAGAGTTATTTAAAGTGGTGAAGAGATACATGCCTCAAACTAGATGACACACCACTAATCTTGACTCTTTCTTCTTTCCACAAGATGAACACCTTCAAACCCTAGCCTCCAATCTTGCTTCAAGAGCCTTTACAATGTTTAGGATGTTTAAGTATTGTAAAATGAAGACTTAGAAGGTTACAATACCTTATCTAGTGATAAGGTTTAGGGTTTTAGGCAAGGGAAATGATCAAAAGTTCTTTGGTTAAAAGTAGGAAATTCCACATTGGTTGGGGTACGACTCTCCTTATATGAACCACTTGGAAATTATGACCTATGGGACGAGTGATACCCTAACTCGTACCTTAGGATTTACCCAGGTCAACCATACTATTCTGGGTATGAAAAGACTCCCTTGAGTCATATCCAAAGGTTATTACTTATGACCTAACTTTTATAGAATATCCATAACCAAAATAGTCTACTAGGTTTGAGACTTTACTTTATACTGTTGAGTAGTATACGATTCATATGCATTGGTTACGACCAAGGGATGGCCTTAGTCATATGATGGATACCATACTACCCTAACTTACTTCCTAGGATATAAAAGTAGAGAGGGAGAAATCTTTGAGTCGTGACCAAGGGTATGACTCAAGCCCTTTAATCATGACCACTCCAGAGACTTAGGTCTAGGTGTTTCAATTCTCTCCCTCCATGATAGGTAAGTATAGATAAAAGTTAACACCTCAACATGAACCAAGGAAATATTCACACAAGTTAGAAACAAGACACAACAAGGATACAACACAAAACATATCATGATCATTACCAATCGACCAAAAATTTTTGCAAGGCTACATTCTTGTGTCTTTCATCCTAAAAGATTGAGATTGGGCACCCTATGCCCTGAAGTTATGGCCACCATCCTGACCCCTATTGCCTATCTGCTTTGCATATGGAGAACTAGCTGTTGAGAAAGAACCAAAACTCCCCCACTTCTTCTTTAGCCACTTTCTGCCATCCCTACTGCTTTGCTATTGACCAACCTATTTAGAGAACCTAAACTTCATACCCCAACTTCCCCAATCTCAGCTTGTTTCCTCTTTACATCTTCCATCTATTGCATCTAAGCAACAAAACTAGAAATATCCATGTCCTTAATTAGCAAGGCAGCCTTGCTTTCAAGTATCAAATCTCAAGAAAGTCCTGAAGAAAACTTTCTCATCCTAGCCCTCAAATCAGACACCAATACCGGAGCATACCTCGATAACTAGTGGAATTTTAAGTCATACTCTTTGATTGATATCTTTCCCTATTTCAAATTAACAAATTTCTCTGCCTTCAATTCATTCAACTCATGCAGAATGAAGCAGTCTAGGAAAGCATTGGATAAAGTTTACCATACTGATAAATTTTAAACATTATCACCCCTTAACTAATCCCATTCCTCGTACTGTTGGTATGCCACATCCTTTAGCTGATAAGCAGTAAATTCACCCCTTCCACATTTATGGCCTGTATCACCCTGAAGATTTTTTCCATTTCCTCCAAAAAACCCTGAGGATCTTCCTCCACCCTAACACCAACAAAATTTGAAGGATTCAACCTCATAAACTGGCTAATCCTTGTGGTCTCAAATAATGAACTACTAGAGGTACCATGCTCAGCCTGAGATGCTAACAACTGAGCAATCATATGACTTTACTGACAAAACTCTTCATTCATCACATTATCCCAAGGAGGACTCAAAGAAACTAGTGGAACTCTAGAACCATCAGGGACTGGACCCCTAAATTTAGTATGGATCCCCCGAGAAGGGTATTCCCATCAACATCATCCCTAGATAGGAAAGATGAGTTTTTGTGAGCTTTAAATTCTCAAGGCATGATCTGAAATATAAGCAAACAAAAAATAGAAAAATCCAAGACCTTAGATTCCATGCTTGAAAATACAACACAAGTAGGAGAAACAGTTCCTAAATTCCTTGTAACCTCTCCTTTATGAGTATGGCATGCTAGACACCCTTAAAAGAGACTCTATTTGGCACGGCATTATGGACTCCCAATTGACAAAGAACCAAATGCTCTGATACCAACTTGACATGACCAAAACTGGGACATTATGATCATGGGCATCCTAAGTCCAATCAGAACTCGAGACCATCCCCACTAATCAAACTACCCATCCAAACATATCCCTGAGTTGGATGAATATTGAACATTTAACAAGACAACGTATTTGTCCATCTCTAGACTATGGGATATGCCTATAACCATAACAGACCCAAACGAGTCCAACCTTCTAAAATCAACCAATCACCATACAATAAACCTAAACCATAAATCCTATACCAATTAAGTTCCACATATAATTATATATATATATATCCAAAATAAAATGGAACAATCATAAATAAAATTTAATCCACCAGTATTAGCCTCAATACCAATAACAATACTATGGCTGACGCCACTACTGATACTACCAATAACAACCCATAGCAGTTCTATAAAGCCTCTAACCAAAAGAAAAACAATATCCGATTGGGATATGCCCCCATCATAGCTAAATATGAAATGGAGTCTTCTTGAATATGAAAGCTCAGCACTTCAATCTAATTAAGCCAATCCTGAGATCAGATCACTATGTAGGAGAGTAAATGGTTGGTTCCTATATCCCATAGAGATATAGCTGCCCGAAGATGGGTTAGTGGGTAAATACTAGCAAGAACGCAAGATAATGATAAAATAATACCAACCATTAAAACTAACTAAATCAACCATATGAATTCACGACCATACATACATGTATATAACTTTGCCAAGAAAGGGAATCAAGTTTAGCTTGCATTTAAAATCATCAACCTGGGTATGTATAGCTTAACCATTGTCGAACCACCCACGAGCTTTATGGGTCCAGCATGACCCCCTGAATAAGACTTGATACGTGTAGCCACAAAAATTGAAGATACCACTGGAGTAGGGGATTCTTGAGTACCCTTCGCTCTCCATGATAAATATGTACAAGTATAATTAGAGAATTCCCATATACCTCATAAGTATCTTATAAAGTATCCATGACTAACCCTTATTTCGAAAAACATGAGTTTCAAGTGTCCGTCCATTGGACTCACACCTTCAGAGTTAGCTATCATATCCTACCATTATTGCCTAATTAAAAACAATTGTCGCACAAATAAATGACTATTCCATTTATGATTAACCAATGCTAGAAGTAGTGGCATCATCAAACAAACTATAGCTTACAAGCAATGTCCTTAGCGAACCTTTGAAAAAATAAGGGATTCCCATGTACCCATATATTACATTATTTAGTTGACTTAGGGGGAATTCTATGTACCCCATAAGTATTTCAATACGATGTATTTACTTAGGGGATTCCCTAATACCACACAAGGATTTCAATTTGACCAACCAAGACCGCCAAAACCTTACATTTAACCATCCAAAACTATTTAAACAATTTATACCATTTAGGGTTCCATTACCAAGTTATACCTGCAATAGTTCCATTAGAAGTCTAATAATTTAACAAAATACATTCTCATAGGCATTTTATAAAACATGTTAGGGGAATAGTATTTCAAAAGCGAAAACCAATTACCAATTAATCATCCCCATGCAAGCAATTATTCAAACCACTAAACAAATTTGAAAACCACAGTAAAAGACATAGAAAAACCATAACCAACTATTATAACCAAAACCCTCAGCATATATTTGAAAACCCAAAACTGTACAACATTTATGCCTTGAAAAATAATTCATGAAACATGCCTTTAGTTGGAACTAAGAATGAGGGAGGAGTAGCATGCCTTAGATTAGATAATGATGGACAGAAATAACCTTTGCAAGTCCCCAAATTGATCCTATTGATAAAACCCTATTTTTACTTCACCCAAAAGCCTTGAGAGAATTTGCGAGTGTTTTAAGAGTGTTTCTAAGTTCTTAAGATTAAAATAATTGGGTAAATAATGTCCCAAGAATGATATAAGTTATGGGGCCTTAAGAGGTTAAGACGGGAAATGTTCAGATTACCCCCAGCTTAAAATTCTTAAGAATCTCGCAGGTGGGTACGACCACCCCACCCCAACCGTACCCTAGGGTACGAGTGGTACCCTAAACTCGTACCCTAGGTCCTACCTTGAAGCCCTACACTGTCCAACCTATGACCAACCAAGCCAATACATATCCAACCATACGACTAGTATCATAAAGTCTTACTTTAGTATGAATAGAATCACCTAAACCAAACTTTTAGGGTAACATACGAGCAACATCTTACCAATCCTATCTTAATATATGACCTGTATTTTCCAACTGTACCTTTGATAGAAACTAACCAACCCATACCAACCAATACTGGATAACGTATGGTCACAACCATACAAGTTGTACCCTATCATACGAGATGTACCCATAGTCATATGATGTTTAGAAGCCTAAAAATGAGGAAATTTTGTAAAGGTCAATACCCTAGGTGTTTCAGTTCCTCACATACATATTCACGTTATTAGTAGGTAGGCTTGAGAATATCCCCTTCAAGCTCAGCAAAATGATCATGGTACAAGCAATGTCAAACTTAGTCCCCAAGCAAAATTCTAGAGGGATGATTGCACTGGTTTAAATTGGCTCTGAATAATATAAATCTTATTTTAGATCTCATTGCGAGAGAGATTGACCCTATTCCTTTTCTATTTGTCCCTCATATAAAGTCCAACTAGTCAATTTGTATTATATCATATAGCATGCTCTTACCTAGCTGCTTATTGGATAGTTTTTTGCCTAGCATTTTCCAAAGCCATCAATTAAATATTGATCTGTTCTATAGTTTCTTGACCATCATGTTGATGTGGTTGTTTATTTAAGATTACAACCTCATAATGAACACTCTCGAGTAGGGAATAGTTACCATGAACTCCTTTTTTCACCTTTTTTAATTATTTCTCAGGGTTCTCTCAAGTTTTATATCAAGTAGAATTAATAGATTACCCTGAATCCTAGTATTATGCATCTATGAAATGGAATCAGAGGATTTCCCTGACTCCTAGTATTATGCATATACTAGGGTATTTCCTAGAAATAATAGGAAAGTAAAATTAGGAAATAGAAATAAAAATCCCAAAAAATACAATCAATAAACTCCATAATCATATTACTCAAAAATAACACCAAAATTTGTTTTTTCCTAAATTATATCTCTAAAGAAAGTATAACATGATAGTTGGTCAAATAGAGAGCCCAAATCTATTGTGTTTGATCGCTTAGGGAACAGGCCAAAAGACCAATCAGTATGTCTATCCAACAATTAACATATAAGAAACAAGGGTGTTCTTATGAACAAAGTATTAAAAGCTATTGTTTCCTTTAGATTTGTAATCAAAGTGTAAAAGGCACTAGAATTTTGTTCCCCATTACTTCACTACTCTATAGGTTTTTCGTGCTAGCAATCTATCTCAATGTGTTACATGCAAAATCTAACATGTAAGGTTCACCTAAATGTCTTATCACTCTTCTTTTCCAAATATCTAAGTTTTCCTTCTAACCCATGTTTTGTATTTCAGATTAACTCAGCCTACTAGGCTCAAGTTATTCAATGGACACTGGCTGCTTTAAATCTCTGTTGTTTTTAATTTTCCTAATATCTACCCCTTTTTTGAGCAAGTCTATAATTCATGCAAGTTCATAATATTTAATGCATTCAAAAGTAATCATAATGAAAAAATATCAATATATGCAAGCACACTGGTCTATAATTTCCATGCACTTAACCTATTTTCCTAATTCATCGTGCGTCCCACAACTTTATTTATGAAGATTATCTACTTATGGATTCAAGGACACAAGCAGAATTCAACAAAAAGACAAAACTATGTACTTACAATAATGAGATTAAAACTCCAAGATTACGCTTTAAATAAAACCTAGAAACTAATATTCTATAATTCTTATTATCAATGAATTTTAAACCTTACAAGTATGTAAAAAATAGAGATAAAGTTTAACCTCTTAGAAAAGATCTAATAGGAGTAATCATAGATAAAATAAAAATCTATCCTAAACTGACTAGGAGAATAAGGTCGGTGAGTGTCCACATGGATTGTTTCAAGGTCACATAATTTTTATGGTAATTCCTGTGGCTGAGTTCCATCAAAACTCTATTTATACCCTCATAATTGTCCTTATATCTAATGTTCAAGCAATACAACTCATATGGAAACCATTTGACTAGCGTGCAATAATACAACTCGAATGGAATCCATATGGCTCTTATGGTGTCTGTAGCAACTACACTTTAAAAAAATCTTCCAATATTTAAAACATATCTTGTATTCTAAGCACATGGTTCATGTGTCAGTCATATGGCTCGTATGAGAACTCATATGTCATACCCAAGCCAGGGCTTAGACGTAATGGGCATCCCAAGTCAAAATAGGACCAAAGACTGCCCCCTTAACCCAACCCAACCATCTTTCACAGCCTAAGATGTGCTGAATTTCAAGTATATAAAAAGATTGCATAAATATTCTCAATATCACCAAAAGTAGGGAAGAGTCGCATTCCTTAAACCAAGAAATACAATGGAACAAAATCACCAAAGCAATCCCCAAAACAATCCCCAAGTTGAAACCTTAACCTTTTTTCCCCAAAAGCTCTTGAGAGAATGACGATGTTTTTTGGAATAGTTTCCACGTGTTATTCAATAGAATAATAGGTTAAATAACCTCCAAAGTATATTTGATTTCATGGTTCATAATTAGGGTAAGTAGGGAAATTTCCAAACTACAACTACTTAAGCCCTTTAAAAACTCATCATAGGGATGTGACTGACCCTCTTATGAGTCATACCCTTACTTATGATTGGTTTCCAACAGTCGTACCCGAGCCTTAATCTTTGGATCAGACACTGTCCAACATATAACTCATCTAACCAAGTTATTACCTCAGCATACAATTCGTATCCATGATCCGTATCCCTAGAAGAATAAATTACCAAGAGGATCAAACACTGGACACCATGAGAGTCACTATTACGACTCGTACCAAGCCTTAAAACTTGTATCCATGATTAATGAATATTATAGTGATCAAAACTATCCCATTAACTAACACTGGTCAGCTTACGATAGGAGCATACCACTTGTACCCCAGCATATGGCTCGTACCCTAGAGTCGTATTAGTTCTAAGAATAGACTTCAAGGAACATTTCTATGGCAAAAACATAGGATGCAACATCTTGTCTCTAAACTACAAATATATTTCAATATTCCCACACATGAGTTGATGTACATGTCTAATGTGTTATTTATATGATTCAGTTGGGGGTTCATGTGCTTTCACTTAGTATTTTCCATAGTTTTTCTCTCCTAATTACATTTGAACCCTAGTTTCCTAAAACCTAACAAAACACATCATATGTAAAGAAAAATTCCTTCATACTTGCAAATATTTATAGTTTTAAGTGTCAAAAGTGCCATAAGTTCATGGCACATCATGCAACATACACGGGAAGTTACCTAGCTTGATGGTAAATCTTATAGTGATTCTTTCTTAAGTAAAACCAAATATAAGGATTCTGAAGTCATAGTTAAAGGTACTATTCTTGCATGTAACTAGATGGATACTATTTTATTTGACCTGGGTTCCACTTATACATATATATATATATTATATTTACGTTGGGATTTGACTTTTTTTGTGATATACTTAACTCTTTCTTTTATCTATCTACTCTAGTTGGAGACTTGGTGGTAGTGACCAATGTTTATTATGAATTTTTTTTCATTTATGGGTTTCAAACTTGTATAAATTTGATAATTTTTGATATTCATAACTTTGACATTATCTTGAGTATAACCTGTCTATCTCCATATGATGATATTTTAAATTGTAATGCTAAGATTGTTATTTTAGAAAAGTTTGAATAAGTTATAGTGGGAAGGTATGTATAAGCTTAAAGCTTTGAAAATTATATCTTTTAAATAGGATAAGATGTTAGTTGGGAGAGGGTGTTTGGCTTTTTTAGCACGTCCTTAGGATGTTCGTGAAAAATCTCCTTCTGTTGAGTCAGCCCCTGTGGTGTCAGAATTTCAGAAGGTGTTTCCTACCGATATGCCTATTATGCATCTATATTGGGATAGTGACTTTTGTATTGATTTAGAGTTAGGTACTCACCATATTTCTATTCCTCCCTATTGAATGGCTCGACTGAGTTGAGATAGCTCAAGGCTCAATTATAGGATTTACTTGAGAAGGGTTTTATTTGTCATTATGCTTCTCTGTAGGGTTCTCTAATGTTATTTTTTTAATAAAAATAATGGTAAAATGAGGATGAGCATTGACTATAGGCACTTGAATAAAGTTTCCATTAGGAGTAAGTATCCTTTACCCCGTATAGATCATCTTTTTTACCAGTTGTAGGATGATTCTATGTTCTCCATGATAGACTTGAGATTGGCTATCACTAGTCAAAGATACAACAGAGGGATTTACCTAAGACACCATTAAGATATGATATGGCTAATATGAGTTTTAACTGATGTCATCGAGTTAACTAATGTGCCGACTACTTTTATGAGCTTCATGAATAGTTTCTTAGGTCTTTTTTTGGACTCCTTTATCATTTTATTTATTGATGATATATGAGTTTACTCCAAGAGTAAAGAATAATAGGAAATTTATCTTCTTATTATGTTGGGGATTTTAAAAAAGTAGTTGTATGTTAATTTTTGAAATAAAAGCTTTGACTGTCTTTTATTTCCTTCTTAGGGTATCATTTAGGAAAAGAGGGTGATGCTAGATCCCTTGAAGATTGAGGCTATTAAGAATTAGGTTTGCCTTAGCTTTATGACTGAGCTTATAATTTTTGTAGGTCTGCTAGTTCTAATTGTAGGTTTCTCAAGAATTTTGCATCTGTTGGTTCCATTTGTTTATTTAGATAAAAGTGAGGATAGCTTCCAAAAACACAACAATTTTGACTATAACCCCTATTCTTTCAAAGATAGCTTAAGGTAAAAATTTCATTGTATTTTGTGATTATTCACTCTCTGGTATGGCTGCTATGTTAATTTAGGATAGGAATGTAATTTTCTATGCTTTAAGGAAATTGATGCCTCATGAGAAGAATTACCCAACCCATGACTTAGAATTGGTGGCGGTGATTTTTATGCTTAACTGTAATGATCCAAACTATCGTTACCTTTGAAAACATCCCAAAAATAATTTAAGATAAATAATATTCTCAAATTATGTCAAGAAACATTAAAAGAAACGTTAAAACAAGGCCTAAAAAGTAATTGGGTTGTACTCCTAAAAATCACTACAATGGTTAGTTAATCGCTGTAGTGTTACCGCTGTAGTGGTAGTGGGCAATAACCAACCCTTGGGATTTTTAAAAACCCTCTATTTTACTATAATTTTTCTAGGTTTACCGCTTCCTTCAAAAACACTATGAAAAACCCCATCTTCCCAATAGTGAGATTTCAAAGTCTAGTGTTCATGGAGGAGATTTTGAGACACAACCAGAGGGAAACCGACATGGGAATATGCTAAGCACACACAGGTCATCCTGCCCATGTTTGTAACAACATGTTTCATGAAAAAGGTACATTATGGTTTCATATGTAGTAGACTTGGGATAGATTTGCTAACTTTAATACTAATGAATGAAGATTTCATGTCTTAGGCATAAGGCACGGTGTTTGGATGGATTATATTGTTAAAAATACAATCAGGCTTGAATATTATTGAGGATTATTGTTATACACAGATGATTCGATACGTGTGGCATGAAAATTGATGGAACAAAATTGAAAAATCAGGTATTAGTCTCCAACAAAAGTGAGGGATAGCAAAAGTTAAACAAAAAAAATTCAAAAAGTTTAAATTTTTCCCCAATTTTCACACCCCTATAACTTATTTAAAATCCCAACATGTCCAATATATACACACTAATCAATAATAATGACTTTCAAAGGGAACAAACATGTTCAACTTGTGGTAATACTTTCATTTTTAAAGTTCAACTTCTGGTTAGGGCATAAACATAGAATTTTAATTCAAAACAAGGCCCTACTTTATGATTTTAGGCTACTTCAAGGCCCCCTTATACAAGCATGATAGTTTCTATATATTTAGAAATGAAATACACATATCAACTTGTTTCAACAACAAATAAATAAGTATATCACCATTAGCTGCAAAGAAAGTTACCTCTTATATAAAAATACGAAAGAGAATAATGAAGAATTCAAGAAAAAACAATGTCAAAACTTGTTTTTAGCATGATTGAACAAGTTGGTATCATAAAGAAGAATAAATTTTTCCTTTTCTTAAATGTGGGGTTGGTTTATATTGTTAGTGGGGAAGTTTGAATTAAAAGGAAAATTAATGTTTTGAGGATTATAATGAGTTCGAATAATGGTAAGAATGTTTTTATATAGGCAGGGGTTGTAATAGGTCATATTTAAATATTGGTAGACCCAAATTTTTAATTTAAAAGTGCTCTAAAATTTTGACCTACCCGTGGCACATACCCACGTCTTGTACCCGCGGTCAAGTCCTAGGTGCAGGTAGAACCTTCGGCCTGCAGGTGCTGGGCGTATGTGCCGGGCCAAAATATTTAGACCTCTTTTTTGTAATTTGAACTTGGCATGTTGAAATTTTTCCTGATACTTATGGTCTCGTAACCTAAATTTTAGGCCCCAAAGGTAAAATTAGGTTCCAAAGACCATAACTTATTATTTTTCATCATCAAAATTCCAATTTTTATTTTTATTACTCAACTTACCGTGTTGAACTTGTGACCATGATGGGCTGATCACATGGTCCCCTTGCCTAGAAATTTATGAATGTAGCAATGTTTACTGTATTTTTTTGTAAGGTACAAAATCTAAAAACCTATAAAAACAAAAACAACAAAATCGTAAACACTAAAATATTGTGGGTTGCCTCCAACTTAGCGTTTGATTTAATGTCACAACCCCATGTAATTGTGTTGGTTACTCAGAATTCACCAATAAGTTCATTGGTTGCCTCCTATGAAACACTTAATTTATCTTTGCGGCACAACTCAGGTATATTTATTACTCAGAATTAATAAAGATATCTATAGGAATATCCTCCAGGGTCTTCAATACAATCAATCACAGATACTACTCGTATGTTGATTGGTTCCTTTATGAACATTCAGATGTTGAATGTCGCCTAATTACTTTTGACTTGGAATTTTAGATCACCCTTTTCCTTGTCAACCATACCTGTGCCTCTGACCATGAATGGTCTTCCCAAAATAATAGAGATCTTGGTGTCAACCTCACAGTCTGAGATGACAAAGTTAGTTGGGAAAATAAATTTGTCCACCCTAACGATCACATCAAAAGATGTTCCCACATGTTTTTTTACTGTGCGGTGAATCATTAATAGTCGCATCAAAGTCGGTTTTTAAGGGTTTAAGCCTATTTGTATGAAGACGGCCATCGACATCATATCAATATTGACCCCTAAATCACATAAGGCTCGGGCAAATCTGGAAGACCCAATATTTTATGGCATAGTGAACGCTCTGGGCTCACCTTTTTTATGCACCAATGTCCAAGTCATGACTGCACTAAAGTGGTCCACACCCTCAACATCCTAAAAAGTTGCTCCATTTATTCTTGTGATCAAATTTCTCATAAGTTATCTGCTCTAATGCCTTAAGAAGAGGTATGTTCAAGATCAATTCTCTTAGCATCACAATTAATTGATTGAACTTACCTTTCTTTATCTTCTGCATCAGTCACTCAGGAAAATATGAGAGTTGTCTAGGAATCTATTTGGCTTCTAGATCAATGATCGAACCCTTTCCTTTATCTTTAGAAACTGTACCTCTATCATCTATTACAATTTTAGACTCAGCATCAGGTGTCTCAATATCAATAAATTCTATAGCAGGTAGTGGTGGATCCACAGTAGCGATACCACTCCTCGTGGTAATAGAAAGTACATGACCATTATTTTTTAGATTTTGCACTATGTTTCTTGAAAGGTTACCTAGCTTTCTCTGGTTTATATTTGCTGACATCTTCACAAAATGGTGGTCCAACATCTTGATAGCAGTGGAATATGACTCGACCTTCTGGTTCAACACTGAAATATCAGCCTTAATCTCCTTTAGGAAAGTTTCCTGATTTTCCTAACCTTTGACCAACTTATCCCACACCTCTTCTATTTTGTATTCTATATTACATCTACCAGGTGGAATGTATTTATCTGCCTTCTCTCTATAGTCTTCCTTCTCTATCCGATTACTATCTCACTCTCTGCTATAGTCTCTATTTCTATCATAACAGTTGCAACCTTTGTTCCCTTTCCCTCAGGATTGGAAACTCTCTATCTGATGATCTATATATTTATCTTTCTCTTCTAATTCTAACTTTTATGCTTTAAATGTTGTCCCCTATGCTTCTACTGCATTTACTTTCTTAGAATTTATTACTATAAACTACTTTGCTATCAACCCTAAATCAATCCTTAGGAATGTAATTTCTTATGGTACTATATCATCATCTACTCTCTGGTCGCAGGAAGCACCTATAGCATATTTACAAGATCCTATCTCAGCCTCCTGAGTTTTCCACACTTGGTTAGTGAGTGAGATCTAATCTAACTTCTCTAAAGCTGCCTCACATTGTAGTCTCATAGAATCTCCTCCAGATATAGTGTCTTCCATGGCTCTGTAGTTGATGGTCAAGGCTCTATAGAATATCTCTGATATGTTCGTTCCTATCAACTGATGTTTTTTCACCAAGCTTAGCTTTTTATTAAACCTGAACAATGCCTCGTACATGGACTCTGACTAAAACTGCCTGAAATTATTGATCTCATCCTTAAGCTGTAATATCCTTGATGGAGGAAAGAACCTGTTTAAGAATTATATGCAAAACTTATTCCAAGTCATGATTAAGCCTCTTAGTAATTCCCCTAACCATAAAGGTATTTCTCCTGTATGTAAGAAGAGATAAAGCCTAAGTCTAAGTGCTTCTTAATTTACCCCTAGATTGGTATATGAGTTACAGATCCTAAGGAAATTTGTAAGGTACAAGTTTACATCAACAGTAGGCATCCTACACACCCTTAAAATTTAAAAGTTGGATCATGGCACTCTTAATGTCAAATTGATGTCTTTGAGAAAAAAGGAGGTACTATAGCTCTAGTCTCCACATGTCTTATATATTCTTCATCATCTGTATGTGGTTGCACATACTGATATGCTGTTATAACTTGAACACAGGCACCTCTAGCTCTATTTTAATTCCAATCAAGTGTTTCTTGGTTGTCTGTTGCTTGTTTTTGTTCATCTAGATCCGCATCCCTATTTATCATTTGAGTTTCTTCCACTACGCTTTTATCTGCTTTAGTTGAAGATAAAAGTTCAACATTCTGGTGATAATTTATGTTTTGTACTCCTTCAGTAGGAGGTATAATATCACGAACCCCTTCAGGATTATCAGCTCTTTTCAGCTCAAACATCATACCAGGTATTTATAGGATCCTCTGTAGATTTGGATTTATTGGGAGTAAGGGATTTACTCTACTCTGTGTGCTATGCATACACTGGTGTATGCCCAACTAGGAGTAAAAAAGAAAAACTAAAACCCCAAAAACTGCAATAACCTTAATATATAAGTCAACACCGTGTTCCTCGGCAATAGTGCTTATTTCTTGATGACGTCCAAGGAACACCTCCATTTAATTGATGGTGCAACCATCGTCAAGATATAGTAACCTAATTAAGGTTGGGGTCAAATTCCAAAGGAACACGTGGTTTTAAATATCTCAGTGGTTACAATCTTTGGGAAAAACAAGTGAGTAAGTGGAGGGACTTGTTTGTAGTCATCTCAAACAAAAAACTATGTTAACCTGATAGAAAATCAATCATAAGTGAACGCAAGGATTGTATTCCCCCTGGCGTCTCAACTCTGTAGTCTTACATGCATTGTTGAACCAACCCAATACCTTGCATGTAGAACTGATAAGTTATGTTTCTCCTACTATCTTTTGGATGAGTAAGAGTATTTCACCCTTTACCTTTTGAGTCTCAGGGTATCGCATAACTGTCCCTTACCCTGGTCCCAGCTAACTATCATCATTTTAGTCTAAAGTTATTAAATGAAAGCTAATGATCATTCACTATATTTCATTCTACTACAATGGATTGAAAATTAACTCCAAAATTACTTGTCTTTATCATTTCCCAGTCAATAATCTTTTTTTATAGTAAATACCAATATCTAGGCGGGATTCTAATGTGTGCAACCATTCAGAAATCAATGATATCAAAGATAAAGAAATGCATGACATGGGTATTGGTTCATAAAAACAAGCGCACTTTCCCTAATTCATCAATTTGCCAGGGTTTCCACAACCCTAGCTTTGGATTTTTCACACTCATGATTGTGAAGAAATAATTAAAATTCATATTGGAATGCAAAGATGAAATCACCATTATAAAGAAAACCCACAACCATAAACAGAATAATCAATCATTGTTAATAAAATAAAATTCCAAGATCAAAGATGGATCTGGAAATCAAAATATGTTTCTAAGTGTGAAAAGTGCAGAACTCCTACTAAAAAGTATATAAGTGGTATTATAGTACAAGAGAAAACAATACAAATTAAGCCCAAATGAAATAGAAGAAAATAGGGTCGGTGCCCATCGACTCTCTGTACCTACGGTCAGGCAGGGCATAGGTACTACCTTTGGCCTAGCAGTAGGGCGTAGGTTGCAGGCATAGCTAGTAGGAGTAAAAACCCTGCAATGTTTAGCTCTAGGGATTTTGACTTTCTGGCTCCCACTTTGTGTACATACAGTCTGTAGGTATCTTTTGCGACCACATATTGACTTAGTAGGTGCCAGGAGTAAGATTTTTAGCTCTTCTTTGACTCTTGAATATGAATTAATCACTATCATGATGGAAAACATCCCACATATCCATAATCGCTCCAAAAGTGGCCAAAAATACCTTTTTCACAATTTTCATAAACTTATCATCCAAAACGTGGTCTCCTACAAAACATACCCAAAGTAGATCATAGCTAACAAAAAGGACTCAGAAACTTGCCTATTTTCCTTGTTTTAAGCATAAAAAGTTCTATATTTTCATAGCACATCAATTTCAAGGATATCCCAACAAAACAGGACCCAAAGGACCAATTGTAGGGCATTTCATCCAATTCAAAGGCATGGTTGCCAACTTGTTGTGCAAGTACATCCAAGGTGCTGCAATACCTCAAAGAAGTAGCACCTACATCCAGGCTGCCTGGGACCTGTGCCACAACTACTAGAGTAGGTCCCCTAACGATCAGTTCACCCAACGTACATCAAGTCCCAAATGCAAAATTCAAGCCTCAAAACTCGATTAAACACTTAAATTAATCCATTGCTAAAGGTATGATCCTTAGTTTTATTTTCTTGATTCATAACCTCTTCTTTTGATTTTTAAACTATCAGCAACTAAGAAATACATCTACTAAGTTTAATGATTAGTTCTTAATTTCCAAGCCTTTCATCGTCCAATTGCGTACAAGCTTTATCTTTTTCAATTCATTGTGATTTATTGATTCAAGTCCTTAATTAATAGTTCTTTTGAGTCATTCAAACAAGAATCCACTTTGGCTGCAAATAGATATTGGCACCTTATTTATCACTGGAGTATAAGTAACTTTTAAAATTTGCTACACCAATTGTGAGGATGACAAAGGTAAGATTCATTTTAGTGTTGGTGAGGAGCTTTACTAGGGGTGGAAATTTTTTCCCATTTTCAAAAAAAATAGAACATTTTTCCAATATATAATGAGTTGGATCACTTATATTTTAGGAAGGTAAATATGGGCTTAGATTTTTTCAAATGCCCATAAAATTAATAGACAAAATGGGTAAATATGCAAACCCATATAGAGACCCATTTGTTGACATATGGTCAATTCTAAAAAAAATTGAGTCCATTTCTTACAACTTGTGGACTATTTCTTGTTCAGGAAAATTCTAGAAATTCTTTCACATCAATTGTCATTAAACATAAACAATAATAGTCAACAACTAAACAATGCCTTTCTCAATATTGCTAATTTTAAACAAAATGGTTGTTCTACTCTTACTTGTTTGAACTGCTAGACCCTAAATCACAAAATTGTTGGTGCGATATAGTGAATCTCTAAAAGAAGGATCCATAAGCTTAACACTTTCTTTAATTATCAATCCAGCTGAAGGTATTTTTTCTTATTCTTACTATATTTTTAATTTTCATTTACTCATATTGCTAATTTTAAACAAAAAAATTTTAATGAAGAAAATGCAATAGATGGATCATTGATATAAATAAAATCCATATAAAACTACTAATTTGTGCCCCTTTTAAAATTATGTTTCTTTAATAGAGATTTCGATTGTTATAATGAGAAATCTTGTGAAGTTAGTACATCTGTTCCATGAAAATGAGCTAAAAGCAGAACTTCAATTATTTGGGATAATTTTACGAGATTTCCTCGTGTTAGCGATAATGAAATGTTAAAATCACAATGTCAAGTTTGTAAGAAAATATTTGTAGCAGATTTTGTCACTGCAAATATGAAATTTCAGATGGCTAAGTACTTGGATAATAGACAAGATCAGGTTTGTGTGTCTATTAATCAAGTAGTTTATCATTAGAAGGTGTCTATGTCTATTATAAAGCATAATTATCCTTTTAGCTTTATTGAACATTGAGAAAATATAAAGATTCACTGGTACTTAAATCCAACTTTCAAAACCATTTCATGAAATACCACAAAGGCTGATATTTTGAAATTCTATGATTGGGAAAAAGATCTTTTAAAGTGTGAGCTTGCAATGATTCACAGTAGACTCTATCTGACTTCATACATGGAGACTTCTGTGGAATGAAATGGCTACATTTGGTTAACCGCTCATTATGTTGATTTGAATTAAATTCTTCAAAAAAGATTTCTAATTTTCCATCATGTTCTACCCCCACATTCTGGAACAATTTTGGGTCCTTTACTAATTGAGTTCATTAAAGAGTGGGGCATTGAAAACAATATTCTTACTCTTGCTTTGGATAATGCTTGTTGCAATAAAGGTGTGGTAGATTATTTAAAGAGTCATTTATCTTTAAAGCATTCACTAGTTTATGATGGAAAGTTCTTTTATATTTATTATGGGAACCATATCTTGAATTTAATAGTGAAGACAGGTTTGGAGAAAACTGATGAAGCCATTGAAAAGGTAAGAGAAGATGTTAATGACATTAATCATTTTGAAGGATGAAAATTGAAGGTTTTGGAATGAATTAAGAATCATGGGCTGTCAGGTCCAAAGATTCTTCACGAAGATGTAACTACTCATTGCAATTCCACTTACCTGTTGCTTGATAGCTCTCTACTCTACCAACTAGCTTATGTTAAACATAAGTTTCTTGATGTTGATTTTAATTATAGTATTTCCAAAGAGAAATGGAAAAGGTAGAGGTAATTGCTATATTTTTGAAGCCATTTTATCAGATTACTACATTATTTTCCGATAGCAAATATCCAACAACAAATTTCTATTTGTCGAATGTGTGGAGGATTCATATATAGTAAAAGAAAGTGAAAAATGGTAGTGACTCAATGGAAAAAGAGAGTTTTGCTTCTTAACATCCGTAATGCAGGGAGTGAGAGGAATAGGTTTTTGTAAATGGAGATTGACCGTTATAGTTTGTATGTTATTTGAAGTCTAGGGATGGGAAAGGGATTAGGTTGAAACATTCTAGTTCCTACATTGATGATATTATTTTAATAAGGATAATTTTTTTGGTGTTGATTGATATGGCGAGACTATGAAATTTGATTCCTTATTTAATTAGATAATGGCAGTTTCCAATTATCCGATGGTGGTATGAGTAAGAAATGATATACGGTATTAGGAGGGCCATTTTTTTTGTTGCTAGTAGTTTAGATTATTATATGATTTCAAGTTCTTGGTTCTTCGTTCTTTTGATATGAATTATTTTCATGAGAGTTAATTATTTAACCTTTTCTTGTAGTTTAATGATGGTGTTAAATGAAAATATAACCAAGTTCTCATCCTTTATATTTGTTATTTAGCAAAAATATGTACAGGACTTCCAAGGACTGCACTACACTAAAAGTTTGGTTAATGCAGTGAGTAGTGACATTATAGTTGTTGTATGTGTTGTTTTTTGAAAAATATGCATGCCATTTTTATTTTTTCGGTGAAGTGTTAGTATTGAAGATTTAAATTCCTAGTTATACATTGAAGATAGTTTTTCTTTTGATGGATACCAACTTATGATGCCATACTAGCTATAAAGAACTCATTTGTTCTTTTATGAATTTATCATTCACAGTGTGTATCTTCTTTGTTTATTTTTGTGTGAGTCTAAATGTTAAGGAATTCATTTTCATGAAAAGTTGGCGATTCTTGATGATATAGGTTAGATTAATTGTGAAGTTACACTGCGGATACTGAATATTGCTTGTTCTTGGAAAAGCTTAGTCATGATTGTAGAGATGTAGATTCTTTGAGTTTGTAGAATTGAAAAAAGTAGTTTTGTGTTCTTTTCTTTCCCTTGAATTTAATTGAAGGTCATCTAAATCTTTTAATTTGCAATGTGATACTATTCGTATTTCGGTATTTCATTTGCTTTTAAAGTTAAGATGTCCCTGAGATATAGCAGGCAAATACTTGTTTCATACAATTAATGTTAGTGGTAGTCCTTTAGTCTACATCTGTTAATGCTTGTCTTCAGAGGCAGCATGATATCAGATGTGTCCATCATGCATCAAATTCTACTTATTTGAAGTATCATAGCAATGACATTGCATTTGCTTTTAACATTGAAAGTCTTAAGTGAATTATGGTGGAACCATTTGCATTTAAGGAACCATTTTTACCTAATCCATATTTGATTGAATCCATATTTACCCATATTTATATGGTGGATTGAAATCCAAACCATTTTTTATAGATCCATATTTAACCTATCCAAATCCAATCCAACCCGCCCATTTACCATCCCTAAGCTTGACTACTAATATTGTTTGTTCATTTTATAGGTACAAGTTGATATAAGGAATTATGTCTTCGTTAGCCTCGGATAATTATAACTATGACAAAGGAGACTATGATTGTGGTGAATATAGTAATTGCTATGAAGGAGAGCGAGATTATGGGGTCTATGAATATAGCCACAATGCATATAGAGATACAAATATAGGCTACTACTCCAAAGGAGAATATGAGATGAATGATGTCCCTAGTTCTTATAGTGAGCATGTAGATGATAAAGATACTTGTGATGGTTCTTATGAGGGTAATGGAGCATTTGAGAAGTATTACACTTCCCACTACGATCCCAGTGGTAATGTAAGGTATAACCCATTCATCTACTAATCTTAAGAAAGTCATGGTGAGAGTGTAAATGTGTTGTATTGTGTGATCCTATTGTTGAGAATACTCATGGTGATGATCTTGAATCTAATGGTGAGTATATACAGAGTATATACATGAGGACACATTGGTTGAAGTTAACTTGAGTCATACCTTTCTCTACTCCCTATTTTTTCCTTTTAATTATGCTTATTCTAGTGTTAAGAGTATATCTTTTTATTTGGGTGATGTGTTTGGGGAAAAAATGTTTTGTAGACCCATATCTATGGTCACTCTATCCATTTGACTCCGGTGACAAATATAAATGTGGTGATTTTAGATACCCAACTTGATACTTGGTCTAGTTTACAAGAAATGTTTAGATAAGGATGTTGGAATCCTTCCCTATGATGGAAAGTCTTTCTTGGGGATTTACAACCCGCTGGATAGACCCAAGTTGTGTATGGGAGGCATTTCCAACAAAGATAAGAATTCATTAAACAAGGGAAGTAAGGAAAAGGTCCAAGAGAATTAAACATTATGTGTTTCAAATATTGACCCATGGTTTCGCTACTTGTAAGTCAAGGAGAGAGTTTTCTCTTGAAAATACTTTGTATGGATTCCATGCTTGTGATCCCCTTTTTTGTGAACTGTTTATAATTGGTTACCCATTTCTCAAGGGATGTTGTTAGAACGGAAAAAGTGAAATGTGCTTAAATGTTTTGATTCCATCGTTGTGTGCATTATGTGTTATATCATTAGAGCTAAATGTCCTTCTTGTAGATAGTATCACCTTTGATGATGCTTTTACATTAGATTTATTTCTATACTACCCCTTTTCTTATGATGATATCCATGCTAGTCTTCGATTTACTATATGAAAAGGTAGGGAACTTGTTGGTTGCCCCACATTTTTGAATGGCAATACTATATGTATATTATCGACTTTAAACCCAATTGAGGTACCGCAGTTGATGTGTTCTCTTAAAAAGGTAATGAAACAATTGTTTCTTATGGATCCTAAGGTGAATGTAGCCTTAAATTTTGTATTTAGTGATGCTATTATGACCTTTGTGGTTTCCTTATCTCTTGTTAATCCCATAGCCAAGTCCTTTGTGCATTTTCAATAAGCTTCTAATATTTACTATGAAGGAACCATGGTTATATCTTAAGTGTGTGTTACCTTGGAACGATGATATGATCATTTTTGCTAACCCTAACCCTCTTATGATGAGGATATTGTATTTTTTTGTCCTTCCTTTGGTTTTTCAAGGTTTGGATTTGAGATCAAATCATTTTCAAGTAGGGAAGATGATATAAGCAGAATTACCTCCAAACCATTGGATGAGAAATATATGATGCTTGAGGTACTTGATGACTCCTTATTTCTATTAAAATATTCCACATGGATGAAGATTACCATTAAGAAGGGTCAAAGGACTCAGATGAGATCAAAGGAGTACAAAATGGGGATCGAAAGACCCTTGGAAGGGTCATACACCTAAGGAGCTTTGGATCCACTTTTGATCCGCTCTAACATTTCAAAAGTTGGTCAAAACAGCCCCTAGAGGGCCTTTTCATAAATTTGGGTCACGTTTGGGCCCTAATTATGTAATATTTAGACAAAATATAAATACTTGGTAGCTAGGCTTATTTGATTAGTTTTTTGATGATGATGAATTCATGAATCTCCTTGGGAGTGTTTGATATCTTCGAAAAGTAAATGGTTATTTTTTATGAGAAACATATGTTTTAATGGAGATTCAATTCCCTTTGCGGTCACGTAAGAGTTAGGTGCTATTTGGTAATCTTTAAGGGAGGTGTTTTGGTTGGATACACCCTTTAATTGCCCTTTGGATTTCATATTTGTGTCTATCTTTCTATCTTTTATGTCCTGTTCCTCTATCTTTACTATTCTGTGTTTAGATTTTAGTATACGTGTCGAGAATTGTATCATATCCACATAAGAATCATATGACCCAGAAGCTCTTCCCTGTGCACCCACGACATTCACTTTCTCAGAATTCATCATTGCAAACTACTACTTCTTCAGTAACCCAATCTCTATTGTAGGCTGTGCAACCTCTTGAGCCATTGATATATCTACCTCTTTAGGATCTGTGCAAGAACTAATAGCATAAGTACAAACACCTCTTACTACCTCCCAAGTATGCCACCCTTAGTTGGTAAGAGAGATCTAATATAAGATTTTTTGTGGTACATCCCAATGCAGGTTCATGAATGCTCCACCAGTAATACTATCAACCATAGCTTTGGAACTAATTTACAGGGCATGATAGAAAATATCCAATAGATTTCTCCCCAAAATTTTATATTCTGGGACCATCATGAACATCTTGTTAAACTAAAACTATGCATCATACATTGATTTAGAATGCAATTGCCTAAAATTATAGATCTTTTCCTTCAATTGTAGCATTTTCCCTCCTTATATTATCCTTTGTTAGTAATCACTCAGTGGTTTGCTCTAGATTCTCGTAATGATGTGAGAGTGGCATGTCCTTTGGATCATCTTAAGGTAGCTCGTGATGAGCTTCACAATCGTGTTGTGACATCTAATTATTATACTGTAAGATACTTTATTGCTTGGGATCAAATGGGATTAAGGTATTTCTTTGACCCCTATTACTAGGCATACAATGGCGCACACCCCAGTAGGAACAGAAAGTAAAACCCAAAAACCTCAAAAACTTCAACCAATAAATCCACAACCATATTCCACGATAACTGTGCCAAAAATTTGATGTCGCCCAAACTATACCCTCCAAGAAGATCCAATGTGATTGATGTATAATTATAGTAACCCAACTAGGATGGAGTCGATCCCATAGGGAATAGGTTAAATTTGACTCTCAAAGTTGTTGAAATAGCCAAAATTGGAGAAAAGTAAATAAGGGGATTTTGAAGTAAACAGTAAAAAGTAACAATTTGTGAATGCTTTTAGTTGTAAACAATTTTTGATGAACAATAGGACTGTGTTCCCCTGGTTTCCTAACTTTGTAGGTTTACCATGATTAATCCAACTATCTCAGTGCCACACATGCAGAATCGGACAAGCTAGGTAATATTAATTGTCTTGTGAATGCTTTGATAGATGTCATCCTTCACCTTGTGAGTCTAAGGGTGTCCCGATCTAATTTATGAATCATGATGGCTCCTGCTAAATCCCACCAGTAGGTAAGACAAACCATTACCCAGAACTAACACAATGGGTTAATTAGGTAGGAAATACCTAACATGGGCCAAATTCAATGAACACAAGTTATAAATAAACAAAATATTCTAAATTGATAAATAAGTAAAAACATGAAAACCAATCACAAAACCTGGTAGAGCCAGTACAAGAGCATCTAATGCCAATAATACAACCCAAAAGACTTAAAATATAGTCAATACATCTGTCTTGATACAAAAAAAGTGAATAACAATAAGATAAAAGGAAATAGGCAACTCAAAACTCAAAGAGCTCATTACTCAAAGAGCTCATCCTATCTTCAAAAGATCAACTAAGCATGAACAATGATCAACAGTTACAACTAGTACTCAGATCTGTGCCCAAAAGTTACAGAAGTGAAGTATGAGTACCCAAACAATAAGTACTCAGTAGACATCATTTGCTAACTGAACTAAATCATGATATAAGAATGCTGAAATGCCAGATAACATAATGTAAGTCAAAGTAAATGTAATACCCGTACTTTTCCTAGCTTGAAACTTTTTCCCAAAAAATGTTAGAAGCTTTCTCTAAAAGATGAATCCACTTTTGTACACGTGATATTTTTCAAATTTTCACTTTTTTGTAATATGGGAAATTCAATAAGCTTTCCATTGATACCAAATTTGCCCAAATCCGACACCCAGGCAGAAGTTATATCCTTTTTAGTGATACAGTGTATCACTTGAGCCTTCAGCGCATCGCTGAGATAGCTCAAATGGAAATTATCAATTTTTAGTGTTGCTCTACGATAGTAGTGGGTACTGCCAAATTTCCAGGTCATAGACAAAATGGAAACGCAATAGCTCGGCATCGCACCACCGTGCAACTTCCCATTTGTCACTTTCAAGTGACTTAGCGTGATAGTGGCGCGTCGCGCTAAGGATTGAAATAAAAAAATTTTCTCATAAATTAAATATATGTCCTAGGATTAAAATGGTCAATTTTCCACCCTATATAAGACTTATAACATGATATTTGTTCATAATTATACGAATTATACTCAATTACTCTAAAAAACTTTCAAGAACAAGCCCTAGGGTTTTCATAGAAGGTTTAATTCCAAGGGAATTCACCGTCAAATTTCAAGAATCTCTTCGTCAATCTTCGTAGAATAACAAGATAAGGTATTCGTAGTGTTAATTCATGGACTCCTTTCGTCCAAGAAGCCGAAGAATCTCTTTTCTAAGTTTAATTTTATAGATTTCTTTATAAATTTCATGTTGGGTTTGTTTTGTTTTTGCTGAGAATGATCAATTGAATTCAAATCTATGTTGGGTAATCAATTTTATATGGAATTGATTTGTATAGATGTATATTCATGTGAACCTATACATAAACCCTAGGATGATAAAATTAGAGATGAATCATGATGATTAATTGTTGTATAATGTTGACTA